>NW_027532585.1:4214318-4290082 GCF_008692635.1 Crocuta crocuta | reverse complement strand
TTTCCTCCTTAGTGCCTGGCTCTCGCCAGACCCGCTCAGTCTTTCCCCCTCTAGTCCTCCTCCTGCTCCCTCCTCCCTTTCTCTCTCTCAGCCCCGGCCGTTTTCTCTCTCCTTCCCTGTCACTTCTGCTCGTGTCCATGAGTCTGTGTGTCCGTCTTCCTTGCCTCGTGACAAAAAAATATTTCAGGCGGCCCACCGGGAATATAATTAAGCTTAATTCATGATACATATGAAGTACAAACCAATAATAATGTAAAAATAAAGCCATAAAAAAAATCAACACTGGGAAAACCATAAATTCAGAGTCAAGACAGGGGGGAAGTTAGAACGTGGATGTGCTGTAAGATACTATCATGGATTCTGTGTTAGCACTGACAGTTATTAAATGCGTTCTCCGCTGGGCTCAGAACCTTATGGCATTTGACCCTCTCAGTAATAACCTCAGCTGTGGGGATTCTCATATCCCCATTTTACAGATGAGGACACTGGGCTCAGAGTGGCTCGGAATCCTGCCAAAGGGCACACAGCCAGACATGGCAGAGCAGGAATTTTAGCTGAGGTGCAGTCTGACCTTGAACAATCCCATCTGCGTAGTGTACAGAGGTGTGACAGGCTGGGCTTGGCGGGGAGGGGACCTCACAGGGCAGCAGCAGTCAGAGAAGGCTGGGGGAGCAGGATGGCGGGAAGGGTGGAGGTCACTCAACCCTGGACGACCCTGAAACATCAGGAGGAAATTGAGAAGTGATGGGGGACATATGGGGTGGGGAGGGGGAAGAGAACCCGCAGATCCAGTCAGAGGGTCCTTGGAGGAGGTAAGATCCCCCCTGGCAGGGCAGCCCAGGCAGCCCTGAGTGTTGGAAGCAGAACCTCTTATCCCTCCCCCCAGGGGAGGCTTCTTCCTGGAGAGGAAAACCTGCCTTGTCTTGGGGCACACCTGGCACCCCACAGGGCCAGGCATTGGGTTTCAGGAGCACCTGATAACATGGCCGGGGGCAGTCCCCTAGGGAGGGGGCTGTGTTCTGCTCTCTGTCCCCTTAACTGGCTGCCCACCAAAAAACTACTTACTTTTCTGAAAGCAGGTAAGTACACAGTACACCTGTGTAGTGTCGGGGGCGCCGGGACAAATGGCTGCTGAATTAAGTGGCTGGGCTGAGCTGAGGATGGTGGGAAGGTGGGGGAAGGAGGAGGGGGGCATAGGGAAGAGCCGTTCAGGAGGAAAGAGGAGAAAGTGTCTTGTCTCAAGGGGCGAGTTGCAAGGCAGGGCTTACAAGCTGGAAACACGATCGCTCCCCGCCTCCCGTCTAGGGCACGAGTCTTGGAAAATCTCTTAGTAAGGTGCATTTAAATAAAATCTTAGCTGTCGTTAATGACTCGGGCAAGAGGAGAAGTGGCTAGGAAACACAGCTGCCTTTGACTTGGAGACGGAGGGTTTGGACCCTGGTGATTTGATTATGGCCCATCGTTTTTTGTTTTTGTTTTTTTTAATGTTTATTTTCTTTTTTTTAAATATTTTTATTTATTTCTAGGAGAGAGAGAGAGAGAGAGACAGCGTGAGCAGGGGAGGGTCAGAGAGAGAGGGAGTCACAGACTGAAACAGGCTCCAGGCTCTGAGCTGGCAGTCAGCACAGAGCCCGACGCGGGGCTCGAACCCACGAACCGCGAGATCGTGACCTAAGCGAAAGTCGGACGCTTAACCGAGTAAGCCATGCAGGTGCCCCTTTAATGTTTATTTTCGAGAGAGACAATCCAAAGCGGGCTCCAGACTCTGAGCTGTCAGCACAGAGCCTGACGGGCTTGAACTCACGGAGCATGAGATCATGGTCTGAGCCAAAGTCGGATGCTTCACCGACTGAGCCACCTAGGTGCCCCGCTTATGGCCCGTCTTAACGGGTCCTCCCTCATGCCAGCCACTGAGGCATCTGAAAAAGTAGCTCTAGAGCCCAGCTTGTTTAGCATGAGGACTCCATTTCCTTACCGTTACCCAGGGCATACGCCTCTCACCTAGCAGCCCTGTGACCTGGGCCAAGTTTCTCAGCCTCAGTTTCTTTGCCCATAAATGAGGGCAATAATAAAACTTAGGGCATGGTTCGGGCTCTGTGCTGACTGCCAGCTCAGAGCCTGGAGCCTGTTTCAGTCTGTGACTCCCTCTCTCTCTGACCCTCCCCTGCTCACGCTGTCTCTCTCTCTCTCTCCTAGAAATAAATTAAAAAACATTTAAAAAAAAAAAATAAAACTTAGGGCATGGAGTTGCTGTGTAAATTAAATGAGCCCAGCGTGCAGTGAGAGTTAAGGGTTCCATCAATGCTTGCCACGATTACAATTATTTGTGGATCGAGTGGCTGCCACTGATTCCTCAAGACTTCAGCTTTCTCCGGACCGTGCCCTCCTGTCAGAAAGAGTCCGTTCATGCAGTCGGATGAGTCCCGGACTCGAACCAGGGTGCCCTGATTCTAGTTCCAGCTCTGATGGCTGTGTAACTTGGGGGGAGTCCCTTCCCCTCTCTGGGCTTCAGGTTTCTCACCTGGGCAGGGAAGGAGTTGGGCCAGAGGGTCTTCTCAGCCTGACAGGTCTGTGATGGTCCTTGAAAGCACGTGCAAGGGTGCCCGGGAGGAGCCTCTGACCAGCCCTCAGAGGCGGACCTGGTAGGAGGGATCCTAAGCTAAAAGGAACCATTCCGGTGGGAAAGGGGATTGGAAAATCTTTCCTGTTAGCGTAACTCATCCAGACCCCGGTGAGTCTTCCCCCACCGCCCACGCTTTATTCAGAGATGAGTGGAGACGGCTTATTCCCCCCTCACACCTGCCCACACGCAGAGCACACTCCCAGTGGGCTCGGGGCACATGCAGGCACACTTATGCGCACACACATGCACAGAGCTGCTTACCTGGTCTGCGTAGAAACCACCCCCTTTGCCCTCACCCAGGGTGTGCTGTGGTTACCGGTCTCGGAGTGCCTGGCCCCTAGGAGCAGCGCTGCCAGATTTAGCAAAGAAAACTATAAGGAGCCCAGGCAAACCAGAAAAGGGTCTCTGAAAGGGCTGAATGTTTGTAATCTATGGATAAAAGCTGAAGACTGGATGTGGCGGACGTCCAGGCGGCCCGTACAGGGTGCAGGACACATTCGGCGGGTAGATGTTCTGCGTAGGCGATGCTTGGCAACCCTATCCTGGAGGCCCCGAGGCTGAGATCTATGGCGAGCTCCCTGGCTTGGAGACAAGCTGTTCATTTGGAATCTTCTCTGACTGGAAGCGTGGAGGAGAAGGGAGAGGGTAGAGGAAAGGGTCCAAGACAGTGCTTAGGGCTCCTTTGGGGCCTGGCTGCACTGTCTTCCGAGAGCGGTGCCCTTCCTCCCTCGCTGACCGGCGCCCAGCGCCCTGCTCACCGCTCTGTCGGCCTGCTGTGTCCACGACGGCTGCCCTGAGTGTGGCTGCTGGGCCAGCGTGGAAATGACATAGAGAAAGGACAGTGGGGATGACCTCGCTTCGAACCCATCTCAACCTCCACGGGTGCCTAAGGTAGGAAGAGCTCTCTTTTCTTTTCTTCTTTTCTTTTCTTTTCTTTTCTTTTCTTTTCTTTTCTTTTCTTTTCTTTTCTTTTCTTTTCTTTTCTTTTCTTTTCTCTTCTCTTCCTTTCCTTTCCTTTTTTTCTCTTCTTTTCTTTTCTTTTCTTTTCTTTTCTTTTCTTTTCTTTTCTTTTCTCTTCTCTTCCTTTCCTTTCCTTTTTTTTCTTTCCTTTTCTTTCCTCTTCTTTTCTTTTTCTCTTCTCTTCCTTTCCTTTCCTTTCCTTTCCTTTCCTTTCCTTTCCTTTCCTTTCCTTTCCCTCTTTTCCCCTTCCTTTTGTTTCTTTTAAAAATTTTTTGAGAGAGAGGAAGAGAGTGCATATGCATGAATGGGGGAGGGGCAGAAGGAGAAAGAGAGAGAATCTCAAACGCTCTTGGTGAGTGGCCCTAGATGTGTGCCCAGGGGCTGAGCAGACCCCCAGGAAGGAAAAAGGGGATATGAGTGTGCATGGCCGGCATGGAGTTCGGAAGAGCTGGGGAGACAGCTAGTCACCTGCTTTACCACCTCCTGAGGCCCAGCAGAGAGGAGACAGGTAAGACCCAGGTATTTGCCACGGGAAGCCCTGTCCAGGAGGCGGCTCTGTTGAGAAGCTGATAGGCAGCCCCTCCCGGCTGACAGTCTCACAGTGACCCTAAGCGCCCACCTCAGGCTCTGTCCTCCTGCGCCGGGACAGGGAAGACCCTTGCTTCATCTCAGGGATTCCGTCTGGTTTTTGTTTTCATGGGTAGCAGTGATGAATGTTACTGCTAGAAGAAACAGAAAAAGGCAAGAGCGTCATACCTCCTCCCTGCACTGGCTGTTTCATCGCTTCCTGTCCGCGCTGCCTGACTGATGGAATTTGACATTGTGAGCTGATTAGTGCAGGAATCCCTTAGAGCAAGCAGCCTGCCACGGGAATGTCACAAAGGGGCTTTAACTTTGGTGTCATTGAGAAATTTGGCTGCCAGGGAGAAGCTGTCTGGCAGGACTGACCTCCATCCTGAGGCTTCCCCCCTCTATTTGGCGGAGGCTGGGCGCAGCCGGGCTTTGCGTCCCCTTCTCAGGTTGGGGGCGGGGGTCCTTCCTGGGTCCTGGCGGCCAGCCATGGGCCACCCTCTGCCTTGCATCCCCTAGACCAAGACCCTTAATTGGCAGAGTTGAAAGAGATCTCGGTAGATCCTGCTCCGGCGCTTTGCATATGGGGAAACTGAGGCCCAGGGGGTGGAGGGGTTTGCTCAGAGTCATCAGCATTGCAGGGATGGAGCAGTTGCAGATAAGAGCATGGGGTCTGGAGGCAGAATGACGAGGCTCCGAGTTTGCACGGCTCCTCGCTGGCTGTGTGCCCTCGCACAGCAAATGCCCTCACCGGGTGGCAGAGGGGATGGAGCTAATATATCAAAAGAGCCTAGCTCTGTGCCTGGCACCAGCTGTCATTAGGCCCGGACCTGCTGATCCGCAGCGCGGCCCGTTAGTTCATGGTATAGTCTTCTCTCCTGCAAAAGTCAAATAGCAGCTGGGCAGAGGACCCCCAGGGGCAGTTCTGCTCACGCTCTGTCCTGTGGCCTGGAACCAAAAATAGTAGAGGTAACCGGACCCCAGACCCCAGTGAGTCACGAGGAGCTTCAGCGGGAGGGAAAATGCTCCCCGCAGGCAGCGACGTGTGTCATTATCGTCATCACGCGGCGCAGGTGGGCTCCAGAATGCCTCGCTGAGCGAATGAGTGATGGAATGCTTGCCTGTTGAGGTCTCCAGACCTGGGCCCCTCCAGGACTTTCCTCTAAGGCGGAACGAGCATTAGTTTTAGAGAAGGCTGGCCTGTCTTGAGGGGTGATATTTATCCCACAGGACTCACTGGCAGTGGGGGGGGGGCGGGGGGAATGTGTGCAGAATCTTTGGCAGGGAAGTTGCTGCTGAGTCCACCTCCACCTGCACGGACAGGCTCCTCCTTCCTTCATGTTCCTCACAATCCTGCTGGCAGGCGGCTTTGTTCTCCCCCATTGTGCAGATGAGGAAACTGAGGCCCTGAGACGGAAGTGACTTGCCCGAGTAGTCCACAGCAGAGCCAGAGAGGCCCTCAGTCTAAACATCTGGGCTCGCAGATCCGTCCTTGTGACGCTCTGATGCTTCCGTTTCAGCAGGCGGACAGAAATGGGGACAAAATGGATCAAGCCAGAAGTTTCTTGGTCCTCTTCACCTCCCCTGGGGGGATTGTGCATTTTCCTCTCCAAGGCATGGGCGGCCCTTTGCCCATTGGGTCGCCGCCCCACGGATCCGGGTCAGCTGGAGTAAGGGCTCGAGGTAAAAGGGCAATGTGGGTGGGGGCACGGCGACCCCAGGCTGGGGATTCTATCCAGGCTGGCTTCCAGGTCGGGTGTGCGGAGTTTGCTTCCCCGAGCGCCTCTCACTCAGCCCTGGATGGGCAGCCCTCACCCTCAGGCTGGGGGCCCCCGCGATCAGGATTTCATGAGCTGGCCGTACAGAGCTCAGCGATCTGGAGCCGTTCTTCCCCGCTGTCCTGCTTGGAGCTCTGAATTTTGAGTTTCAGCCCAACCTGCTCCTCGTGTATCTATTTGGAACCGGCAAGCCCCCCGGAGCATTTCATCGGGCTATTTTGAATTAGGAATTTTAACAGCCTGCAGGGCAAACATAGAAGCCTTTAAGGAGAGAGAGCAAATGAAGTCAGCAAGGGGGAGTGCGCTTGGGAGAAGGGAGGAAATCTCACGCTGAGTTTTGGAACAGGGCTTGATTATGTTGGTGGATGGCAGGCTGCCTTTTGCAGGGCGGGAATCTAGCCCCCGTGGTTTACAAACCACTTTGCCCCACATCAGTCTATTTAAACCACACAACAATGCTGAGAGGTAGCCATAGTTGGTTTGCCTTACTATCTTGATTTTACAGACTGTGTAGCTCAGAGAGGTGCGGAGGCTGACTCAGGATCGCACAGCAAAGAGCAGGGAGGGCAGAGATTTCTGATGCCAGAGTAGTCAAGTCTCTATTTTCAATTCTTGAGTTAGGTATCGGTGGTGAATCTGCAGTGGCGGTTGGGTGGGGGGATCTGCCCGGAACCCCAAGGACTCCCTGCCTGCTTCTGTGTGCTCTGCTTTCGTTCAGTGGCTCTTTGAGGTGCCAAAGCCATTTGCCCAAGCACAGGGCTGAAAGTGCCCGAGACTTAACAGGTGGACCCTGGCCAATATTTGACCAGAGCAGGAATATGGATGCCCAGCTCTCTCACAGGACAAACTCCAAAGTGCGATTGACTCTGTCGAGCTCTGTGAGATCAAGCTGGCACTGGGACCTCATCAGGAATGATACCTTCGCTCCCTTCTCTCTCTTCCTGGTCCTCCTTCACCCGCTGCTCCCTCCCACCCCTCCCTGGGAGCACTTCCATCATAAATCCCTAGTACATGAATTCTCATCTCAGGGTCTGCTTCTAAACCTCCCCTCACACAGGCCTCAACAAGCCAGGGGATCAAGACTGTGACCCGAGGGGCGCCTGGGTGGCTCAGTCGGTTAAGCGTCGGATCTCAGATCATGATCTCACAGTTCGTGGGTTCGAGCCCTGCGTCGGGCTCTGTGCTGACAGCTCAGAGCCTGGAGCCTGTTTCCAATTCTGTGTCTCCCTCGCTTCAGACTCTGTGTCTCCCTCTCTCTCTGCCCCTCCCTGCCTCCGGCACTGTCTCAAAAATAAATAAAACATTAAAAAAAAAGACTGTGACACGAAATGAGACCAGGGAGGGGAGGGGACGTTCCTTTGCTAATGTCTGACCTTGGGGGGAACCCTTAGTGCAGAGTGGCCAGCACGGAGCCATGTGGGGGAGAGGTCATCTGAGAATGTGCTAGCATCTGTTGGAGAATGGACCGTGAGCTTAGAGGATTGAAATCTCATGCGCTCTTCCGAATGATAGGTGGGAGGCTGGGGAGGGTCCTGGCAATGGACAGGGGTGCAAACAAGCCACATATTGCCTTGGGGCTGAAACAGAGGTGAGCGCATGGACATCTACTAGGGAGGCTTTAGGAATAATGCCTATAAAGTGGGGAGGAAGGCAGGATTGGGCAGAGGGCATTGGGGCTGCCTTACAATTGTAGCAGGGACTTCTGCGGATCCCCTGGGGGCGTCCGGAGCTGGGGTGGCCCTCCTCAAGTTTCCAGAATCAAGGCTGAGGGTGGGTTCCTCTGCTCCTGGGAGGTGATCTTGGAGTAGGCAGCAACCCCCATATGAGGGCAAGTTCTCAGAGACTCAGCTGTGAGGGATCTGGGCTACGCGGCAGAGATCAGACACCTGTTGACTGACCGTTGCCGTGTTCCCACCTGGGGTTTTCTTATCACTGGTTCATCTAATTTTGGAGGTGAGATGTTGTCGGAAGGAAACCTGCCTGCTTTCAGCTCTCCTGAAGCCCATATGATTTCCAAATGACTTTCTAGCCCTTACAGTCACTGTGGAGGACAGAGGGGCGGGCAAAGCAGGGTCCTTATCCTCATGAAACTTTCGTCCAATTGCAGAGACACAGCTTTGTCCGTGAAACGTGAAATGATAGTTCAGAGGAATGGCTGCCACCATGGTTAGCGCGCTTACTATATGCCGGGTGCGATGCCAAGTTCTTTCCGAGCATTAGTTTACTTACCCTCTTGTAGAGGTTCTAGAATCTTAGCCCCATTTCACAGATGGGCTCACTGTCTCATGAACAGCTAGTAAGTGGCCAAATCATAATTTTCAAAAAAATTTATTGTTATGTATGCATGTACATATGTATGTATGTATATAATCTCACACTCAACCTGGGGCTCGAACTCACATCTCTGAGATCAAGTGTCACATACTCCTCCAGTCAGGTGCCCTTCAAATCGGAATTTTAAATCAAGCATTCTGACTCCAAAGCCCTGTCCCTGATGAACCACCTTCTACTGTCTATGTAGGAGCTGAGAAGATGCTGGAATTCCCTGTAGAGTATGGTAAAGAGTATCGGAAGACTGCCTGGAGGTGGCGGCACTGGGTCTGATAATAGGAGTGTGTGTTAGGGGAAGGGGATTTGCTTCAGGGTCTCCCAAAGAGAAGGCACTCTCTCACTGCGGAAGTCATTAACGAAATAAAAGCTCTTCCCTCTGAGAAGTCTCCCTATGTTAATCAGAAGTTCAGTGCCTGAGGGCACCTGGGTGGTTCAGCCGGCTAAGCTGCTAAGCGTTTGACTTCAGCTCAGGTCATGATCTCATGGTTTGTGAGTTCGAGCTCCATTTCGGGCTCTGTGCTGACGGTGCAGAGCCTGCTTGGGATTCTCTCTCTCCCTTGCTCTCTACCCCTTCCCCTCTCACACACGTGTGTGCTCTCTCTCAAAAATAAATAAATACACTTAAAAAAAACCTTTAGTTTGTTAGTGACTGGTACCCCCAACTCCCAAGTGGAGGAGGAACTTTCCTGTCCATTCCTCAACTTTTGCAGTGGCCTCCAGATTCCCACAGCTACCTCCCATCTCTGCTGCTACCGGGTGATGCACTGGTAAGTGTTTCACAGCGTGCTCTCTGGAAAAATAAAAGCACCCTGACTTGTCGCGTTTGCCAATGACCAATTCTGTGGCGTAAACATTTCCGCCATGCCCGATTCGTGCTACTAACGTGATATCCCTGATGGTGGAGTTGGGAAGAGGTACCCGGGTCTCTCTCGTGAGCCAGAGTGAACGTCACAGCAGGCATTGCAGGTTACCTCTTACGTCTGTACCGTCTGTACCGTATCTACCGCCAGAGCTGGACTCTAGGGGTCTGACTCATTCTGGGAAGAGAAACGATCCCCTGGGGTCCATTTGGCTGGGGCCCAGTGGGTGTCCTACTGATAAGCTGAGGACATGGATTTTGCTGTGAAGGTCAACTGTTCCCAGAGAGTGGACCTCTCCCACCCTCGCCCCTGGGTCGTTTTGCTGCCCACCCCCCCTTCCTCTGTGTCTGACACTTCCGGGTCTGGGATCTGCACAGGACTCATTCTCTGGTGCCATGATAACGTCTCACACGTGGACAGCACCTCAGAATTTACAAAGCAATTGTCACTGCCAATTTCTCATACAGTCCCCCCAACGAGCCCGTGAGACAGTCAAGTAACCCAAGGTTTGGGGGGCTTTAAAGGCTTGCTCAAGGCCTCCCTGCCACGTGACTGGCGGCAGAGCAGGGCCTAAATGCCCGCCACAGGGCCTCACACATTCCCATCGGTTTTGGGCAGGTTGAGCATCATGAACATTCCAGGGCGCATCATAAGTTGAAGGCTGGGTTAAAAGCCACATGGGCGGATTTACCCTTTTAATGTAGAAATATTCACCTTAAAAGTTCTGCTAACTCGTAGCCATTTTTTCCCCATCACCCCCCCCTCTTGGCTTTCAGTAGTAGGTGACAACGGGGAGAAGTGTGGGGGGAGAGGGAGAAAAGACACTGTTCATAGGTGACTCGTTCCCTTCCCAGCCTCCCCCAGAGCCACAGTGCAGGAGCCCAGGTGGCTGCACAGAGGCAGGCAGAGGTAATATTTCAGCCCTAGGTGTTCGAGGTAAACAGCTTCTTGGACAAGATGACAAAGGTATTTATTACAGGAAATCGCTGGCAAGCATGATCTATGCTTCTCGAACAGACAGCAATAAAAGCACTTTTGCCTGGAGCACTGGACTTCGGAGCCCGATCCACGAGTCTCTGGCTGAGGCGGCACTAACATTCCTGCGGGAGACACAGTCTGCCCTTCTGATGAGGAAGCTGTGCACAGTACACGCACCAGGGTCTGGCCGGGGAGGTGTACGCCTGTGACTTCGCTTGTGAGCTGCTGTCCTCTCAACTGGAGGCCCAAAGAGCTGCGGTGTTTCACCAGACTTGCGGGAAAGATAAAGCTGTCATCCGACGGACGCGCCCACTGGCCTGCACCCCCACCCCCGCCTCCTGCCAAGCTTTATCTCTGTCTTTTTCCAGGCCGGTGTGAAAATGTGAAAATCCGGGGATCCCCTAGGTGGCTCAGTCGGTTAAGCCTCCAGCTTCGGCTCAGGTCATGCTCTCACGGTTCGTGGGTTTGAGTCCCGCATCGGGCTCTACGCTAACAGCTCGGAACCTGGAGCCTGCTTTGGATTCTGTGTCTCCCTCTCTCTCTGCCCCTCCCCCATTCACACTCTGTCTCTCTCTCAAAAATAAATAAACATTTAAAAAAAATTTTTAAAAATGTTAAACTCTGGATGAATGTTTCCAAAGCTTGCCTGATGATGGGGGATTTGTTAAAAAATATAGATTCCCAGGACCTTTCCCAATCTGATTTAGTACGTTAGCGGGGTGGTGGTAAGAAGCTGGAGTTTTAGGGGCGCTTGGGTTGCTTAGTCAGTTGAACATCCAAAACATGTTGTGAAACTCTTGATTTCAGCTTAGGTCATGATCCCAGGGTCATGGGATGGAGCCCTGCATTGGGCTCCATGCTGAGCATGGAGCCTGCTTCAGATTCTCTCTCTCATTCCCTCTGCTCCCCCTCCACAGCTCATGCTGTCTCTCTCTAAAAATTAAAATTAAAAAAACCCAAAAAGCTGTCGTTTTAACAAGATCACAGGTAATTCTTGTTACAGGATAAATTCCTCAGGTGCAGCACGGTGCTTCTCAGACTACAGCAGGTATTTGCATCAGCCTCAGGGCTCCTTGAGAACCTAGCTGCTGACCTTCTTATCTGAGCTTGAGAATCTGCATTTCCAACATACTCCCAGGTGATGTGGACTGGACACTGGGGACAAGGTGTTGAGAGCCACCAGGGTGGGTGTTAGCTGTTTAAACCTCAGTTTCTTCATCTGTATTATGGGCTTGGTCCTACTATTTACTTCCTAAGGGGTGTTGTGAGGAGTAACTGATTTATATCTGTGAAGCTCTTAGAGAAGCGTGTGGCGCAGGGTAAAGTCGTATTCTGTGTTCGTTAACTAGCTAACATACTGGCCTAGGGTGAGGGGTCCGTTCCTGCACTCAGTAAGTACTAATGACACTTAGCCCATTGCCGGAACCATCACAGGCACGGGATCCCACACAGGAGGAGCAGCCGACCCAGTCTCTTCTCACTCTGTGGGCAAGTGTGGAGGATTTTCTGGTTATGGCTCATGCATTCTTCTAGCATGTCATTTATCTCCCCAGACCTTAAAACCATAATAATGTGATCAACACCAGGACCCTGTCCTACTGTCCTAGCCCCCCGGACTCGGTCTTCCCATCTCGATCCCTAAACACACATCCGTTTGTGCGATGGTGTGACAACGCCATCGCTCACTCACAGATGGCGTGCTTGGTAAGGGCAGGCTCTGTCTCTGTGGCTTGTCTTTGCTGAGTCCTCAGCACATGGTGTAGTGCCTGGCACTTTGTAACTGCTCAATGAACTTATTGAATGGATAGATGGATGGATGGATGGATGGATGGACGGATGGACGGGGGACGGGTGGTGCACAAGGGGCCCTCACCAGCCTCTCCCGGGTAACTACAGCAGTGAAACTTTCCTGCCTCCATTCTTCACTCCTTCAATCCATTTTTCCCCACCAGGTCTGCAAAGATGGTTCTAATGTCCAAGTCTGACCTGCTCACTTCCCTGTTTAAAACCTTTCCCATGGTACTCTCTTCTGATAACTTTCCCTACGGGCCATGTGTAGACCTAAGTCTGTGGCTTATGAATTAAGGCACGTCTTCATTTACAAATAATCAAAGCCACATGGCCACCAAATGGTCCTGTTGGTCAGCAGGAGATGAGAAGTACCAATGAAATTTCAGCCCAAAGGAAAGAAATTCTGTCTTACTGACCTACGCAGGTTTACCTTGGGTAAATGTGTGGTTCCTGCTAATCTTCTAGAATTGCTAAAGAAAGCTCACAGATACCCCTCTCCATAAATGCCCTACTCAGACTGTCAGGGATTCCTGATGGAGAAACCACGTGATTAGAGGAAAAATGCAAGCTTCTTATCCCAGAGCTTTAGAAGGCTCAGGTACTTGGCCTGATCCTCCCTTTTGAATTTTGTATCTTGTGATCCCCCGTTGGCTGTCCGTTAGCGGGTGTCTCCTTGATCAGTGGGTGCTCCTGGAAGGCCAGAGTCTAGCCCAGCATAGCACATGCTCAAAAACTGTGGAATAACTGAACCATACTGCATATTCTTTTCAATTTTCTTTTAATGATCTTTCCAGGTGATTTTTCTCATAATTTGAGTTTTTCAAATTATAACGCACAGGTGACCTTTATGAGGACTCTTTGCCTAGTTTCCATATCTTGGAATTCATCTGCCTATGACAGGATGCGAAAATGTTACTCACCAGAAATTATAAAAGGATTGAAATAAAGAGGCCAGGACAGAGGATTTCTTTGAAGGGAGTCATTGGGATGTTGCACATTTTCCCCATTTCACCACCTTTTCTGCCTCTGTTCCCTCCATGGCTGGTCCCCATGTGATATTTCCTCCTTGCTGCAAGCCAGGGGAAGCCAGCTCAAGAAGAACCACTCAGAAACCTTGACATATGTCCCCTAGAATTGGGACCCTGGGTACAGGAGCTTTCCCCGTGAAGCAAGGGGACCTGCTGTTGGCCCGTGGGGCAATGGGACCCCAACTGCGAACATCTCAGGAAGGGAGACCTTTGAGAGCCCAGGGGATGCGATGTCCTAGGTAGCAGGAATGAGAGACGTTCCCAGCGGGAGAGTCTCACACAAAGCCAGAAAAAGTACCCTTCTCGGCACTCCCTCAAGAGAATGAGTGGGCTTTGAACATCCAGTAGCATGTGATTATATCTGAACGAGGAAGCCCTCCTCTCCTCCACTCTGGTGGGCTCATGGGTGGTTAGGTGTTAGAGGAAATGAGGCACAAGACTGGGATGTGGAGAGACCACCTTGTCCTCATTGCCTGTCCTCATTGTCAGCTGTCTCTGCACTGGGTGAGGGTAGGGGGAGTGAGTGATTACGACCTTGGACCTGACAGTTTAATCACTGAAATGGGGCTCTGCGTGGGACTAAAAGTGACCACGAGGGGTGCCTGGGTGGCTCAGTCAGTTAAGCAGCTGACTTTGGCTCGGGTGATGACATCACGGTCGGTGAGTTCAAGTCCTGCATCGGACTCTGTGCGGACAGCTCAGAGCCTGGGTCCTGCTTTGGATTCTGTGTCTCCCTCTCTCTCTGCCCCTCCCCTGCTCTCTCTCTCTGTCTCTCAAAAATGAATAGACGTTAAAATTTTTTTTTAAGTGACCACAAGACTGTCATCAAAGAGTGACCAGAGACGCAATGAGACCTGCCTGAGATGTTATCCCAAGGGCAGGGAAAGAATGCTCCGTGGAGATGGTTTGAAGAGACGGTTGGACTTGGCAGGGGGAGGTTGGGGAAAGTTGTTTAGATGCTGGTTATGCGACCACATTCACAGAGATGCATGAAAACATTTACCTAAATATACACATAGAACACAGAATTATACCAGTACGTGTACATACAGATTTAACCTTATATGTAATATACATACCCATATATACAAACTACCATGTTTTGAGAATCCATTAATGCACATGCTCTAGGCCAGGCATTTTTAGATACATCAGGTTTAATCCTCAAAAAAGATAGATATTGTCCCAAGTTTTACATGATAGAACTGAAATTAAGGGCATGAAGTCTTTAATCCTGAGACCATATAGCAGGTGGCAGACGTGTAATTCATCCCTTGTCCAGAATATGTCTATGGCTACTGCACTACGGGCCAGCCCTGAGCTGGGTGGGTGTGTCCCCAGCATCTGTATTTTCCATGACTTAACGTGGTCTGTAGATTTGTCAATTCCCATGTCTCTATATGGAGGTCACTTTTTTTCTGCACAGAGAGGTTGTGATTCATCAATACGTTATTGGTCCAGGTTAAAGGATCGCCCCTTCCTCTTAGCTTGGTCAGAGGTCTTGGGTGGCTTCTTCCAGACAACACAAGAGCACATGTCCAGAGTACACGAAGAAGATGACTGAGCTGCGGAAGCTCTGGGGACCAAAATAGTGCCTGGGGGGTGGGCAACGTGGGCATCGCATAGAGCTCAAACTCACAGCTTGATTATCTGGTAAAATAGGTCTGCTTGCCCTGGCTGAATTCAGGGTCAGCGCGTCTCATTTCTTCTCCCCTTACTGCCCTCCTTGAATGCTGCCCATTTGGCAGAGAGAAGTCCTTTGTCACTGGAGTGGTCGCCTTCTGGGATGGTGCACAGCCCGCACAAGGCCACTTTTCCCATCTCATTTGGCACTGTTTTTGGTCTCCTTAAATCTGGTCTCCCTGAAGCAGGCTACAACTCCATGATATTGCTCTAGGGGAGGTGGGGAAAGAGCTGGGTGCATGGTCCCAAGACCTATGTGCTGGGTTTAGCACTCTTCTGTTGTCTTGATACTCTTTGAATAAGGTGCCCCACTTTCCTTTAGCCCTGGGTCCTGATAATTCTGTAGCTGATTCTTGAGGGGGGCATCTTTGTCTGACAAACCCGTGTGTTCCCTGCAGTACCCAGCACCATGCCAATTCACCCTGGCCTTATGGTGTGTGGAATTGTTCAGCAGCAACAGGCCTGAGCTGCCGTGTGTGGTCAGTGTGGGGCTAACAAGGACCAGATAAAGAGGTATGTGGGTGTTACATAGGAGGGGACCTGGTGTCTGCCCATGGCAAGGAAAAAAATCCATTATTAACTGAGGTCTCAATCAGGAAGTCACCCTTCCCAACTAAAAAAGAGAGATACAAATATTCCTACTGTTCCTACACCAGAGGGGAACCCCAGAAACAAATACACAGAGCTAGGTACTGGCCCCAAAAGCTAGAAAACAGAGAGAAGCCATCCCCTTGGGTAATAAGTAATTAGCAGCAGGTATTTTGTGGAAAGGATCGGAGGAATGCAAAGCTTCCGTAGCAAAGCGATGGATAGAGAACAAGCGCTTACGGCGGACTCTGAACGAGCACCTAGGCAATGATGATTAATGTTCTGCAAATCCCAAGGGTATTTATTGCATGTCAGGCGACCAACCACCTGTACAGTCAGGGGCTGACGGGGAAACAGAGACCATGTCAGGTGTTTATAACAGAGGGCATGTAATACAGGGAATTTGTTACAAACAGGGTGCAGTGAAGTAACTCAGATTAAGTCAGGGTAGGAAGCCACTCCCACTTGAAGCTGGAGAAACAAAAGGAAGAGACCGTGTTACTGAGGCCCAGAGTGATCTGGAATCAGACAGGCC
This sequence comes from Crocuta crocuta, assembly GCF_008692635.1. Lineage (NCBI taxonomy): Eukaryota > Metazoa > Chordata > Mammalia > Carnivora > Hyaenidae > Crocuta > Crocuta crocuta. The sequence goes on along the minus strand of NW_027532585.1, from coordinate 4,274,357 downwards.
TGTGGAGTGAATTTCGCTGGAGCTGCAGAGGCGCTGCTACTAGAGAAGACATCCCAGGCAGAGAGATAGAAGGAGAAATACCCTGGCCTCTTCCTTTTCCCTGCCCTCCAATCCCTCACCAGTGCCTCCCATTGGCTGACACAGGAGTCTGAGAAATGCAGCCTGTTGGGTCATCCCTATTGGGATGCAGAACATGGAAATGATGTAGGTCAGATCTGAGAGCAAACAGGCCCAGTGCTACACAGCATCCTAGCACAGAATGGTAGGGGACTCTCTAGATTGGAACACCCAAAGAGTATCTCAAGGCCATGAGAAAGTCTGATAGGTTTAATAATAATAGCAGCACCAGCCATTTATTGTTAACATTGTTTGCCAACTGATATTTGATTTCACATAAACTTTCATGACACTCCTGTGAGGTAGGTGGTCTTATCTCCATTTTATGGATGAGGAAAACTGAGGCTCAGATATTAAATAATTTGCCCAAGGTTTCAGTTGCTCAGTGATGAAGTTAGAGCTGGAGGCTAGGTGTATATCACTCGGAACTTTGCTTCTAACTACCACAATGTGCCCCTCACTTAGCTATTCCAAGGGCAAGTGAGGGGGTGATTGGTGATATCAGAAGCCCCTGCAAATCGTTCATAGTTTGTGGATACAATTATATTCAAGGTAATTGAGTCATAAAATGTCTAGAATTTTCACTTATGAATTGGCTTGGCAAATTTTCCTTTCCAGAGAATTCTTTTGTTGGGATCATAGTCTCAAGTTAGTGGCCCCTCCAGGTATTATTTTGGCCACATACCTAAACTGGGGCAGAAGCCTTCTGAAAATCACTGAGGTCCTGGTTCCCAAAGTGGTAATTTCTACTTGAGCACAACACCTTGAACAAATCTTATTTTGCATTGTCTTTCTTTTTTTTTTCTTAGATAGCAATTCTATTGTGATTGTATAGTGTATAGTATAGTGGATTGTATAGTGGAATCTCATTATACTTTTAATTTGCATTTCCCTGATAACTAATGATGCTGAGCATCTTTTCATGTACTTATTGTCCATCTGTACCTCTCCTTCTATTCAAATCTTTTGCCCATGTTTTTTTCATGGGGTTGTTTGTCTTCCAGGATGTAAGGGGCACCTAAGTGGCTCAGTCAGTTAAGCGTCCGACTTTGGCCATGGTTCGTGGGTTTGAGCCCTGCATCAGGCTCTGTGCTGATAGCTCAGAGATTCTGTGGCTCCCTGTCTCTGCCCCTTCTCTGTCCATGCTCTGTCTTTCTCTTTCAAAAATAAGTAAACATTAAAAATGTATATATTCTGGATGCATATTCTTTGTGCAGTATATATATATATATTGCACAGATAAATAAAACTTAAAAAATAAAATTCTTTTCTGCTAATTCTATCGTCTAGACTACTTGTGGGTCCATTTCTATTGGCTCAATTTTTTCTCCTAGATACTGGTAACCTTCCTTTGCGTCTTTGCTTGTCTAGTAATATTTGATTGGATACTGGACATGTGATCATCATGTAGTTGAGTAGGTGGATTTTATTGTCTTTAAAAGTGTTGTGTTTTATTTTCCCGACGGTTAATTCACTTGGAGAAATAGAGCAACCATTTCAAGATTTGCTTTAAATTTGTTAGAATATGTCTAGAATAGCCTTTAGTTTAGGACTTCTTTAGTTCTATTCCAAAGGCATCAGCTTTTGGGGGGTCTCTGTGTTGCTTCCGATGCTAAAGGAATGTTCTCCAATCTGGCTAGTTGGTACTTGAACATCTCTGAATCCCGTGTGAGTTCCATTAGTGTTTCTTACCCAGCTAGTTGTTCTTTGTCTAGCTTTGTGGAGTCTCTATGCATAAGCCTCTTAGTATTTAAAGACTTAGGAGGTCACCATGAAGGTTTCTGGACACTTCCTCTGCATGGCTCTCTCTTCTTTAGAATTCTACTCCACAAATTCCAGTTACCTTAACTTCTCTGAACTCTAATCATTGTCTCTTTATCTCGGCATGTCCATTATACTCTGCTTGGGCTCCCCCTCCCTGGGCCACAATATAAAAAGCAGCTTCTCCCCCACCTCCAAGAAGGAAGTTGATTTTGTGAAAACTGCTCATCATCTTCATTTCTCTTCTCCCAGAGACCCTAGTCCTGCGCTGCCTATTTTTCAATGTCAAAAAACAATCATTTGAACCCAATTTCCTAATTGTTCATGAAGGGAAAAGGCTAGTTTTCCCATCATGGCCATAGGTGGAAATATCCTCTTCATTAAGACCACTGTGTAATATTTCATTGTGTGTTGTCTCAGATTTTATTTAACCAGTTTCCTATTGGTAAACATTTATGTAGTTTCCAAAATTCTTTCTATAAACAATGTTGTAGTGTAAGTCATCATGCCTAATTAATTTCATGCACATCTGAGTATATCTGTAGAATAAATTCCTAAAAATGTCAAATGGTATGTCAAATGAGGGATCAAATGGTATGTTCATTATATATATATATATATTTGTATTTGTAGTTTAGTAAACATTTTCCCATTACTCTCATAAAATTTTTTCTTTTTTCACCAACATTGTAAAAGCATGCCTCTCTCTTACACATTTGATAACTCTTTGATCTTTTCATATTTGGTGAGTAATCTTCATTTCTTGTATTGTGCACCAGGGTGGCCAACTTTTCATATATATGAGAGCCACTTCCATATAAATATATATAAATGATACATATAATTATAATATATATAATTCGTGTATATAGGAATTAGCATTCTTTTCTGTGAAATATCCATTCATAACTTTTGCTCTACTTTCGTAACTTAAAAAAATCATACAAAGAAAACCATAAATACATGAGAGGGTTGGATCAGCTCCTCTAGGTCTCAGCATGCTCTAAAATTTTAAAGCAAAGTCACTCTTGTGCAAATAAAACCAACGAAAAGAAAAAATAAACCCTAAAAGACACAAATGGGTTTTGACATTTGGAGCAGAGAGTTGAGTCAAGGAAGATGAAGTATAACAAAGATAAGTGTAAGATCAGTGTTTGGATTAATCCACATGCAAGAACCTAATTAGAAGCCAAGGGAGTGTGCCTTATTGACATGTGCAAAACAGACCTAGTTGGCTGAAAGAAAGTCCAAGCCTATGTCTGGGAGGAAATGCTGCTCCAATTTCTATCTGAGAGGTTAGAAATGCTGTTGCTGGGAAAGGGGAGGATCTCCCTACTCTGTACTGGTACAAACTTACCAATGGCTTCCATACTTGGGTTTTAGAGCCATGAAGGTTAAATGGAAGGTTGGTCAGAGAAAGAAGATCAAGTTGCTGAAGGGACTTGAAACCAGGTCACATAAGAAGTGAGGGGAGGAACTGGAGATGTCTGAGAGGCAGAAGAGAAAACTCAGGAGTCCCGTGAATCAGTTCTCCAGATGAAGAAAGACCTATCCTATGGAAGTGAAAGACAATGGGTTCTTCTCATTTCAAAGGGGGAGATCAAAGGTCTACAAGGAGAGTAAGCAAGATGATAAATTTCAGCTCACTCTAAATAAGAACTTTCCAATAGAACTGTCCAAGCATGAAAAATGCTTTCCCAGAGAGTGATGGGTTCTCTGTTGTCAGAAGTATTATAGTACTGGTTATATTGCCTTCCCTGGAAAGGGATTCAAGTATCTTGTGGTTGATTGGAGTAGATTACCTGCAAGATCTCTTGTAATTTCTGGTATTCTCTGAGTTTTACTCCCTTTCTACAGATGAAAAAAAGCCTGGTTCCATCAGAAGGACTTGCTGGGGAACTAAATGACTGAAAAGTGATAAAGCCAGGTCTAGAAACTGGGTTTTAAAAGTCATTGTGGAGTTTATTCTAATCCATCTCCATCTATGTAGCCTCGGACAAGGCTAAGGAAGACATCCCTGGACAATTGCTGATTAGGAACGCCATTATGAGGGACATGCCTGGAACCCAAATTCAGCAGAACTGGGTCCTAATTCTGGTTTTCTCATCCTCATTGTGCAAGTGATTTCACCTTTCTCAATCTTAGTTCCTTTCCATACTGAACATCGATGATCTCAAGTTGCATCATCTCTGCTCAACCAACTCAGAGGAACTTGTTCTTCCTTAAAACTCCTATAGGATTTATCATTTGTATCAACTGCTATCTCCTCTTTTTTATGGTTCTCTCACATGTGTGCTGACAAGGGCCATGACTTGTCATTGCTTGCATGCCTGAATCTTCTGGCGCTGTTCCTAGCACTCAGCAAGTGCACCCTAAAAATCTTCTTGTTTTTTAACCTCCACCAGACTTCAGTTCCTAGGGCCTGGGAAGTTCTATGAGCAAATGAATGGGCTCTCCCTTTACACATGTTAGGAGAAGGTAATAAATCAATAAAGGTGTTCAGTAAGATAAAAAGAAGATCAGGGCATCTGCTCTGCCCAGGTGGTTGAAATCAGCATGTTTCCTGAGGAAGTTTTGCCCAGTCACCTCAAAAGTGTTCTGCTGTTTTAACTGTTGGAAGAAGTTTAATGATAAAAATATGTCCTGGACAAGAGTCTCTGTCAGATATGGAGCTCAGCCAATAGCCCTGTTTTCAGCATTGACTATAAGATGCTGGTGATTTTGGATACCAGAAATGATGAGTGTCACAATAGGGATTACTGGGCACTTCTACTTTGACAAAGGGAACTCCACGGCCCCAGGGCTTTCTCCCCCGTGGGAAGATAAAAACTTATCCCCATGTCATCTTTCTAGCCATGTCAACCTTATCCATGTCATCTTCGATGCACCTGAGTATCGGGAAGCTTCGAGGAAAGTGCTGGTCACCTGGTGGAGCAAGTCTGGCTGACTTGCTTGTTATCTGCAGCTTTGAATCAACTGAGCTAGAGTGGGGTAAATGGGAGGGTGAGGAGGGATGTGATGAGGAGGTTTTTGTAGATTAAAAAAATTGATTACAATTCTTCCTTTCTATTTAGGAGTATTCTACATCCATACCCTTAACATAGCTTCGTGGTAGAGAGGGGGAATATCTCTGCCCTTTGAATTTGGGCTGAGGTATGGGACTTGAATTAGCCAATGGGTTGCTCACAGATGTAATGTTAGAAAGGATTGAAATGTGATTGTGCAGTTGAGTGCTGTCTCTGCACTTACGTCTGTGTATGGGATGTTCACAGATGTGATGTGAGAAAAAATTGAAATGCGATTGTGCAGTTGGGCACTCTCTCTGTACTTAGGTGTGTACACTGGGTAGCCACTGCTCTTTCAGTCTAAACCCCAAAAAGTCACACGCGGAAGGGAGCAGCTTTAGAAAAGTCACAGACCTGCCGACAAGAAAAATAAGTATTCTTTGTAAGTCACTGAAATTTTGAGATTGTTTGTTATGCGGTGTTTTGTGTCAATAGGTGACTAATACAGAGGTTGCAAGCCGGTGTGTGTGAGGGAGGTGTCACATTAATAGGAAGTTCCAGTTCCTGTCTCACGATTCCTGCTATGCCTGACAGCTCTCAGCCACTTCATGTTCTCCCTGGCTCCTCCGGTGGTCTTCAATGTTGTGCTTCCCAGAGGAGTTTTTAGAATATGGGCCATCAACTGACAAATGGATCAAGAAGATGTAGTTTATCTATACAGTGGAATACTACATGGCAATGAGAAAGAATGAAATCTGGCCATTTGTAGCGACATGGATAGAACTTGAGGGTGTTATGCTGAGCGAAATAAGTCAGGCAGCTAAGGACAGATACCATATGTTTGCACATATAGGTAGATTAGGAGGAACTTAACGGAGGACCGTGGGGGAGAAGAAGGGGAAAAATGGGTAGAGGGAGGCAAACCATGAGAGACTCTTGAATGCTGAGAACAAACTGAGGGCTGATGGGGGTTGGGGAAGAGGGGAAGGAGGTAATGGGCATGGAGGAGGGCACTTGTGGGGATGAGCACTGGGTGTTATATGGAAACCAACTTGACAATAAACTATTAAGGAAAAAAAGGAATATGGGCCCAGTGAGGCCACTTTTGAATTACCTAATGTGGTAGGTTTTTGAAGTAATGGCCCCCAATAAATTGCATGCCCATGACAATGCTCTTGTGTGGTCCCTTCCCAGAATAACTCTGGGCTTATCTGTGTGACTGGCTTTGGTCAGTAAACATTAGCCAATGTGATGTAAGTAGTCTTAAAAAGCGCATGTGCATTGGGCTTGCATCGTCTTGCTCTTGGGAGCTCATCTGCCATTTTTGTGAAAAAGCTTGACTGGCCTTCTTAAGGATGAAATAATACAATGTAGAGCAAGGCCTCAGTCATCTCGTGGGTCTCAGGTATGGGAATGAGCTATCCTAGACCATCTGGCTTCAGCTGAGGGACCCAAACCAGACGAGCTGCCAGGCAACCCACAGAATCATGAGAACTATTACATGCTTGCTGTTTCAAACAACTACAGTTTTTGGGGGGGGGGCATTTAATATATCAAAAGCTAACACACCTAGGCAAAAGATAGTTTGGGGGGCACCTGGGTGGCTCAGTCGGTTAAGCGTCCGACTTCAGCTCAGGGCATGATCTCATGGTTTGTGAGTTCAAGCCCCACATCAGGCTCTGTGCTGACAGCTCAGAGCCTGGAGCCTGCTTCAGATTCTGTGTCTCCCTCTCTCTGCCCTTCCCCTGCTCATAAATAAATGTTAAAAATTAAAAAAAAAAAAGATAGTTTGGAACATCAGTGAGGAGGCATTGTTCATGCATATGTACTTTTGGAGCACTTGCTATGTTTAGACATTGTACTATGGTCTGGGCTTGAGATCTTGGAGTAGGAGACAAGTTTTACTTTTCAAATACAGAACCAGAATGCAGATGGCATTGCAGGAGCTTTTCTAAAGTACAATCGAGATGGGTTATGTGAATGGATATCAAGGAATCTGAGGCAAAGAAGAAGTCAAGGAAGCACTGATTATCATGAGGGCAGAAGCATGAGCTACAGGTCCAAGCGAGGCTGACTGTAAGGGGAGCAGCAGGTGAAGACAACAAAAGGGAGATGCCCACTCCAGACAGGAAACTCTTGCTCCTTAACTGCAATTTCAGGCTAATGAGAATAAGCCCTGACATCTGTTGAACACCTTCATACATAGTTTCTCATTCGATTCTACTGATCTTGGGAGTAGGTGGGCCAGGTGTTCTTAGCTCCATTTACCAAAGTAGAACTGAGGTAGAGTGACCTGCCCCAAAAAGGCAATACTGGGCTCTGCCTAAGTCTCTGGCCAACTATGCATATCCAGCTACTGTACTGAAAACCTTCCAGGACCTGGAGCCCAGCAACAGTCCTTCGATCACACTGGAAGATCCTGAGGATGCAGGACCACGGGGGAAATGGCAAGCACTTGGTGTTGGTCAAGGGAGGGAATTAGGCCCAAGGGAGTTGGGCAGGTGCCAAGGACCCTGGAAGCAGAGGCTCTGGAGGAAATACATTAAGTCTATTAGTGAACAAGTCAACCTGTCTACTATCCATCCAACAATAAATCATAAAACCATTCATCTACCCATCTATATATCTAACTATTCCACCACTTGCTCAAACAGTCAACTACCTATCCACCTAAGTATTAACCAAATACCTATCCATCCTTCCCTTTCTCCCTCCCTTCCTCTCTCCCATCAACCAACTACCCAACTAACCCAAATAACCAGCCAGCCAACTAAGTGGACAACCAAGCATCCAACTAGTTATTAGCTCCCGTAGTGGGCAATGCAGGATGCTAGAAATATGAGACATATAAAAGTGATGCTGAGTCTCAGTTGACTCTTTTTCCCCTCATCCTCCACATTGAATCCATTAGCAAGTACTTAAAAATATCTACCCTGACAATATTTTTGAAATTTGACTCTTCCTTTCTATTTCCATTGCTTCCTTCCTAGTCCAGGTCATCATCATTGCTCCTTGACTTCTAAAATAACTTCTTTTCTGGTGCTCTGGTTCTGCCTCTGCCATTATACAGTGAGATGGGTCATATCCCTCTCCTGATTAAAGTTTTCCAGTGGTTTTAAGTTTATCACACTTAGAAATAAATTCAGGCTTCTTATTAGGGCCTTCAAGGCTTTCCATGATGGTACCCTGGCTGACATCTCTGACCTCATCTACCACTCCTTCCCCTAAGGACCCCACTCCACCCTCACTGGTCTTTTTGTTATTCACAGTCATAAGTTTGTTCTTGTCTTAGGCCTCTCACTTGCTTCATACCCTGGAATGATCTGTTCTCCAATCTCAACATGGCTGCTGCCTCATAGGGAGTTTGGCCTTTGGTTGTTGCTTCATTAGAGAGGCCTTCCCTAAATTCCTGTTCCAAAAGCTACTCCAGTCTCCCTCCCTCATTCTTTTTCATGCTCTTAATTGCATACATCATTCTTGAGTTCATTTATTTAAAATCAATAATAAATAAATTCCATACATGAAGTACATTTTCTGTCTCCACTTTTAGAATAAGTTTGCAAAAACACAGCCTTGTCTGTCTCATTCACCATGGAATCTCTTGTGCCTGGTTCAGTGCCTGGCACATGGCAGGATTCTCAGGAAATAGTAGTTATTAGTATTACATCCACCACCTTGTTTCTCCTCCCCACCTGATTCCTTTGGCCCAGAATGTACTGGTCAGTGCTCACTTCCACAGCAAGGAGTCTTAGCTCCTTCCATGCAGGCCCCCTGGGGGGATGCCCATGCCATTAATGAGGATCCACTCATGTGCCTGTGAAGGCGTGTATGGACTGACTTCATTTTTAGCAGCTGGTGGGATATTGGCTTCATCCATTTCTATGCAAGGATGGCCTCCGCTTTTCTTTTCTGGGGCCTTGACCTCTTGGAGCATCTCCCACCTCCAAAGAACTCTTCTTTTGGTGTGAAGCTAAGCAGATGGATCAGAGCAGAGCTTTCCAGGGGATGACAGAAACACATTCAAGGAAACATCCTACTTGGAGAATGTTAATCCCCTAGTGAGCAGTGGGTTAATGCTGTATTCCTTGTCAGGAGTATAGTGGTTAACATTACACAGTACTCAGTTGTCTCAAGTAGAGAACTTTCCAGATACTGGTTTTGTCCAAGCCCCAATTCTTAAAATACACTTGGGGTAGAATTATTTGGAAATACATCATCAATGTTGTTTTCTCATTAAGAAGAACCTACGGAACATAGAGTCTGGCTTCCAGGCTTGAGGTTCTTATTTTGAACACAAATGATTTCTGAGCTATAACACAGTGAACCCACCATGATCACAGGGCCAAATGGCCCCAGGCTGCAGAGGTGTGGAGATCCTTGAGTCTACTATTTCTTTTTTAAGACAGATTTTATTTTTTAGAGCATTTTTGGTTTCATAGCAAAATTGAGTGGAAGATGGAAGATATAGTGATTTCCCATTATACATCTTGCTCCCATGTGTGCATAACCTCTCCCATTATCAACACCCCCCACCAGACTGGTATATTTATTATAGTTGAAGGATCTACACATCATCATCACTGAGAACCCATAGTTTACACTAGGGTTCACTTTTGGTGTTGAGCATTCTATATGGGTTTGGATAAATGTATAATGACCTATATCCACCATTACAGTCTCATACAGAGTAGTTTCACTCCCCTAAAAATCCTGTCTTCTCTATTTGTCTCTCTCTTCTCCCAACCCTTGGCAACCACTGGTCTTTTTACTGACTCCATAATTTTCTCCTTTCTAGAATGTCACATAGTTGGAATTACACAGTACATAGCATTTTCAGATTGGCTTCCTTTACTTTAGTAACATGCATTTAAGTTCCTCCATGTCTTTTCATGATTCAATCACTCGTTTCTTTTTAGGGCTGAATAATACTCCATTGTCTGGAGGTACCACAATTCATTTGTCCATTTACTTACCCAAGAACCTTTTGGTTGCTTTCAAGTTTTCACAATTATGAATAAAGCTGGTATAAACACCCATGTCCAGGCCTCTGTGGAGACATCAGTTTTCAACTCACCTGGGTGAATACCAAGGAGCATGACTGCTGGATTGTATGGCTAGAGTACATTTAGTTTTGTAAGAAACCGCCAAACTTCTTCCAAGGTGACTGTGACATTTTCATTCTCACCAGCAGTGAATGAAAGTTCCTGTTGCTCCACATCTTCACCAGTGTTTGGTGTCATCAATGCTCTAGATTTTGGGTGTTTTAATAGGTGTCCCCACAGCTAGCCCAGAGCCTGGAGCCTGTTTCAGATTCTGTATCTCCCTCTCTCTCTGACCCTCCCCTGCTCATGCTGCCTCTCTCTCTCTCTTAGAAATAAATAAAACATTAAAAAAATGTTTAATAGATGTCCCCAGGTCACTCAACCTCCCCTCATCCCTGTAGAACATACCTATAAGAAGAGGTAACCACTCCACTTGATGCCTTATATATAGTTCAGGGACTAAGACATAGATGCAAGCAAATGTGACTATTCTTATTCCCCCATCTTTTACACAAAAGGAAATAAAATTGCTCTCATTTTTTTCACTTCAGAATATATCTTAGAGATCTTTCTATCTCTGTTCAGAGACACCTTGCTCATTTGTTTGTTTATAGTTATGTAGTATCTCACTATATGGTAGATCAAATACATAAGTAAAAATAAAAATATATATTACACATGGACTGGGAAGGCTTTCCCCATTGGCCTCATCCATGTTAAGCATCTCTCTCCTGGAAGGTGGCCTGCAGTAGTGGAAGGCCAGCCGCAGTCTCGAGAGAACCATTAGAGTAAATAGGACTAGGGCTAGCCTTGGGGATGATGTACTTGCTCACAGAAGCACTCATGAGACTCCATGAGTGGCTGGAGACACAATGCTGTGAAGGCAAGAAAAGGTCCTGCCTTTGCATAGAGAGGGAAGCCATTTCCTTCCTGAGTTTTGGGTCTGTGGGTGCACTGCTGCCCATCAACTTGTAGGTGGCAGTGCAGTAGCCATGCTCAGAGCAGCGGTTCACCTGTATGTGTCCTTTCTGCAGCCCTGAGAAGAGTGTTGTGCTTGGAGGAAATGTGGAACGGTAGACCTAAGCTCTAGGTGGTGGTCTGGTGGTTTATGGTGAAATCTCTGAATGCTAACATCTTCTTTTTATTGGATGTGGTACTGAATCTGAAATTCTCCCGTTCTATACTCATCATCTTTCGGGCCAGAGGTGGCTCTATCTAATCTGGCAGCTAAACTCATTGTCAGTCATTCACCTCTTTCTGATTGGTTAGTGGTAGCAGGTGGACCCAAGAAAGGGAAGTGTTGGTGATGGTAGAGCGATCTTGCCAAAGAGACATCCTGGCACAGGAAAGAGGTTCAAGTCAGCACAATGCAGGAGAAAGTGTCCTATGGAAGTAACTGCCATGTTCCTGGGAGGCAAACACATTTAAAAAAGTAGCAGGTAAGCAGGGGTGATGGGCATTCTGCCTCTGCCCTTGACACAGAGTCCTGGGGGCATCAAATCTTTGAATCAATGTAGACCTACTTTTCAAGGCTGGCACAGTCACTTACAAGTTGTGTGGCCTTGAGCAAGCAACAATCTCTCTATGTCTCAGTTTCTCCTCTCTCCTCCTATATAACAGGATTGCTAATGCCTACCTTGCAGTGTTGCGTGAACATTAAATGAGAGGCAGACAGGAATGCTTAGCATAAGGAGACATTCAATACATACCAGCATCTTTCATCTCTTCCTGACTGTAAAGACAAAAGCCCAGCTCGATTCTTTTCTCTTTTCTTTTCCTTCTCTGCCTCCCTTGTCTTAGAGTACCTAAGGACTCTGTGATGATGAAGGCAGGAAAGCGAGCAAGAAAGCTCTGCAAATCTGTTATTCTCCTGTAGACTATGTGCATATGTGCCCAACAAGAGATTGGGTGGAGGAGAACGTAGCTTCTCCCATTCTAGCTACAAGCATACAAGGGGTACCTTTACCTCTGTGTCCTCTTTGTATCCCGAATGATTTATTTTAAGGTCTGCTATAAAAGCGAGGCATTGCTTAATTGTCTCGCTATAAAATATGTAAAGTATTACACTATTGGGGCTCATTAGCTAAAGCAGAGCTGCTGTTTAGTAATCCATAAGGTGATACTTGCTAATGAACGCTGCAAATGATTCTCCTAACTACCTAAAGAGTAATAATAGATATGTCAGCTCGAACAAACAAGTCTCCAGTCCCCAGGGGGTGTGGAGACACTGGATCATAATTAGATGGAGGGGCAGAGCAGACACTTATATTTTTGTGGATATGGCTTTCTGTGTGCTTTTCCATCCGTTGTCCCTTCCAGGTCTGCTGAGGTGGAGTGCCATTTCCATCTGCGTCCTGGGGCAGGTGAAGGATGGTTTCCTGCTCGTGTTGGCAGTGGCCGTCGGATGTCAGTGAGTCAAAGTTCCATTCTCCGAGGTGTGGGGCCATCAGGATCCGTGTTTAGAGGCCTTTCTGCCAGGGTGGGGTTTTCAGTGGCTCTCTCAATCCCCTGAGAGGTGGAAGCTGAAGCTCGTTATTATGATCCATTCAATTGCTCTGAAATCTGAAATAAAATCAAGAGCAGACGTGGGGGTTGGGGGACTGTGCATGGACACTGGTGTACAAAAGCCATTTGGCCCTTGGAAAATAATATGGCGGTGTGTAGCAACATGGATGGACCTTGAGGGTGTTATGCTGAGCGAAATAAGTCAGGCAGAGAAGGACAGACACCATATGTTTGCACGTATAGGAGGATTAGGAGGAACTTAACGGAGGACCGTGGGGGAGAAGAAGGGAAACAGTGGCGGAGAGGGAGGGAGGCAAACCACGAGAGACTCTTGAATGCTGAGAACAAACTAAGGACTGATGGGTGTGGGAGGGGAGGGGGGAGATGGGCATGGAGGAGGGCACGTGTGGGGATGAGCACTGGGTGTTATATGGAAACCAACTTGACAATAAACCATTTCTAAAAAAAAATAATAATAATAATACGGCGGTGCCTCAAAAATTACATAGAATTACCATTCCACTTCTGGGTATACACCCCAAAGAATTGAAAGCAACAAAACCAGCCCAAATGTCCATCAGCGGATGAATGAATAAACCAAATGTGGTATGTCCATACACTAGAACATTATTCACCCTTAGAGAAATGAAAGTCTGATACATGCTGCCTTGTAGCTGAACCTTGAAGACGTCATGCTAAGTGAAATAAGCCAGACACAAAAGACAAATGCTATACGATTCCACTTCCATGAGATATCTAGAATAGTCAAATGCACAGACAGAAAGTGGGATAGAGGTTACCAAGGGCTGGAGGAGGAGGGCGTTAGTGTTTAATGGGTGCAGAGTCTCAGTTTAGGTGACCAAAAAGTTCTGGAGATTGACGGTGGTGTTGGCTGCACAAGTATGGGAATGTACTTAATGCTACTAAACTGTACACACAAAATGGACAAAATGGTAAATTTTGCCATGTATATTTCACCACACTAGAACAAAAAGTCACTTGGTTCTAATTTAGGTGAAAGTGGGACCCTGTAGTCGAACGTGGCTGGAAACACGTCTCCTGCATTGTGCCCTGACCCAGCACCTACAAGGAAGCGGAGCGTAGGCAGGTCAAAGTGGTGGATAAGCACCGGGATCCTCTGTGGGCAGTGAGCTAGGCCAGACAGGAAAGCTGGGGCGGAGGGCAACAAGCAATTGTTTCTGGTTCAATGTCACAGCCTTCCATCGTTGCAGAAATGCTTTGGGGGATTGCTGCTGCCTCCGTTCTTTGCTTTAGCTTTGACGCTGTCATTAGACCCCTTGGCCATGATGTGAGACCCCAGACAAGTGACATTCCCGTTCTCCATTTATTTTCCCTTTGTGTCAGGGGCAGGGGTTTGTGGGAGGATCTCAGGCGCCCCTGAACCCTGACATTCTAGGAAGCCAGGGACAGCTCTGGAGGCCTTTGAGAACTTAAAGGTCCTTACACTCCGGGCTAGGCTTACGCAGAGCTTTTGAGGTCCTTGTGGTTGAGGGCGGGAGGGAGGCTTCTGGGGCTCCTGGCCAGGCCGGGGAGCTGGGCCGAGACAAAACCATCTCTTGACTTCATTTTGCAGTTTCCACATGAAAGTGGTTAAGAGCCAGGACTCAGGAGACAGACCGTGTTCATGTTCCGATTCTTCGATTTACTGTTGGTTTTGGCATAGGAATGTCTCCCCAGCATCAGATTCCTCATCTCAACTGATGGGAGTCGCCTCATCGGGTCCTTGGGAGAATGAGATGGGAATGTGAGTAAAATGCTTCCCACGTGGTAGGAGCGTGGCAAGTGCCTGGCAATAGCAGTCACTGTTGTCATTAATAGTAGGTATTTTTAATGGTGGACCAAAGTGCACTTGCATTCCTGTGGGTCTTGGGTTACAACCTGGGTCAGCCCCTGCAAACTCCAGTGCTTATCTTAACAATTCATGAGCTCAGAGGCGCCTGGAGGCTCAGTCGGTTAAGCGTCTGACTTTGGCTCAGGTCATGATTTCGCGGTCTGTGGGTTTGAGCCACACGTGGGGCTCTGTGCTGACAGCTCAGAATCTGGAGCCTGCTTTGGATTCTGTGTCTCCCTCTCTCTCTCTGCCCCTCCCCCACTAGCACTCTGTCTTTCTCAAAAATAAAAATAGAAACATTAAAGAAAAACAATTCATGAGCTCAGAGGGCATAAAATAAAAATCTATGAATTCATACTTGTGACATAAATAAAAAATAAATAAACACAATACATGGGGAGAAGCTTTTCATTGCAGTAGCTTTCAAAGAATAAGATGTAGACAGAATGCTGGAACTGAAAATAAATATTTGGCATCTACAATAGTTATAATTGGTTCAGACAAGAATCATGAATGGATGCTAAATGTATTGGTTCAAATTATGATGAGGAATAGGGTGTTTACACGGTTTCAAAATCTCTCTCCCCAGGATACTCAGTAATTACAGAGGGGAAAGTGGGAACTCTACAGGAGAGAAAGCTGGCAGATCGCACGGGAACTAAGATCACAGTTAACATGCCAGTCCTAGGGACAGATCAACGTCGTGGCCCTCCTTATGTGATGCTCCCAGATGATGGCGAAAACACACTCAAGTTGAAGGGCGTGCCACAAAATAACTGCTTTTACTCTGCAAAATGGTCAAAACCACAAAAGATTAAAAACTAAAGACGGTTCCAGATTTAAGGAGACTCTAGAGCCATGGCAAGCACATGGAATATGTCACCCCGGATTGGATTCTGGACCAGGAGAAGGGCAGGAGTGTAGCAGTTACAGAAATCTGAGAAAGGTCTGTGGATGAGATAATGCTATTTTATCAGTGTCAATGTTCTGAGCGTGATAGCTGCGCTGTGGTTATATAGGTACATGCCCCTCCCACTTTTTAAAAAGGAAATAAATACATAAATAAATAAAAATACATAAATAAATAAAAAGAAATATTTATAAATTTATAAAGATTTAAAAAGGACATTATGTCTCCACCTGATCCTCAGAAGTTTCAAAACAAAAATTAAATTTTCACACGCATAAGTGTGTGTACACGAGAGAGAAGATGAGAGAGAGAATAAGAAGTTGGGGGAAATGTTAACATTTGGGGAAGCTGGGTGAAGGGCATCTGGAAATTCTTTGTAACGCTCTCACAAATTTTGAATGTCTGAAATTTTTCCCAGACAAGAATCTAAAAATGTTAAAATACACTCGCGCTACCTGACCACACAGTTTCTCTTACCCTCTGTCTCGTGTGATTAATGTATCCTGCAAGTCTGCCCTGGGAGGTAGGCACTGCCACTTCCCCCATTTTACAGATGAGAAAATGGAGGCTCAGTAA
Source organism: Crocuta crocuta (assembly GCF_008692635.1). NCBI lineage: Eukaryota > Metazoa > Chordata > Mammalia > Carnivora > Hyaenidae > Crocuta > Crocuta crocuta. Next base: position 4,258,589 of record NW_027532585.1, on the reverse strand, counting down.
GATTTAGTAATCTGCCCAAGTCCCGGGGCTCGTAAATGGCAGAGTTGCAATTTGATCATAGGTAGTTAAACACTCTTGCACTTCCGTGTTTAAACACTCATAACAAATATTTACTGACTGTCTATTAGGGGCTGAGTACTGTATACATAATGCTGTATTTGATTCTCACTGCAGTTCTTTGCAGGAGGCACTGCTGTCCTGGTTTTATGGATGGGAACGTGGCTGCTTGGATGTTAAAGGCTGAGCCAATGCCCTAAGGCTAAGGCAACAAGATTGTCAATCTAGGCCCTCCTGAGGCCAAAGTGTCTCTCTCCACACTACCTGTTTGCAGTCTGGGCCCAGGATGGGAGCCATTGGCAGAGTATGGGGACTCCGGGCCATGCCAGGCCCCTCTTGCTTGTGAAACACCTGTCTATCAGTCACACCCACGAGATCCATCATACAAATCTGGGGAGCAAAGTGCTATTTGTGCAACAGTGCACTCCGTCATCGATAGGAAGCCACACTGGTCATCGCGGCCGGGAAATCCCGAGATTCCTGGGGGAAATCCTACGGAGAATGCCGTCATCTGCCAGCCTCTGGACCCACCCTCAGGGGCTGTGGGCAGGGGTGAGGCTCCTCTTCCCCAAGAGCATCTCCACGGTTGTGGGGCTTGGAACGGGAGCCTCGCCAAGAGTGTGCAGGATTTCTCCACTCCTCTAGGCCTGCCTCCCGGTCTGAGGGGCGGCCCTGGAGCGCTTTGCTCACAGCTCTGGCAAGGCAGCTTGATCATGAGTTAGGTAGAAAAATATTCAGGGGAAGATAGTGACTCATAATTGGGGAACTCGAGGGGACACACGCGATGTAATGTGGCTTCAGCATGAAATCCAAGGGACTGCTGTGGTGTGAAAGAACTCAGTCCACAGAGCGAGCACCTGCGGAGGGACTAGTAATTCCTGCGAGCAACCGTGGTGCCACTTCGGTAGTTTCTGAGGTTAAAAAATACATCTGATGCCCACAGATGTGAGTCTTGGAATGTACAAATCAATCAGTTTCCAGAACAGACTCTTAGACTCTTGGCGCTGGCTGGAGCCCATGGATCATGGAACTTAGAACTCACGCGTTGGCCAAGGAAACTGAGGCAGAGAGAGCCCCACCCNTGCCCAAGCTGTTTTGCATTAGAATTCCCCTAGGCCAGTGGTTCTTTAATTTTTTGTAACCCTCAGTGAGCAATGTATTTTACAATATGATCCAATACACACACACACACACACACACACACACACATTGGGTCAGCAGTAGTCAGGGGCCCAGCGGGAAAAAGCATCCTTCCAAACAGTTCCGAGAAAGAGGCTTTATTGAAGGGATACTCACAGAGGTCCGGGCTGGGTTCTGAAAACAAATAATAGTTGTTGAGGCGCCCGGACACTGGCAACAGTGGAAGCCGTTACCACCCCAGGACCGAAAGGGGAAGATGAGGAATAGTGTTGCCGGAGCCCATCCGGAGCCGGGGAGGAGGATCCTGGCAGGAGCTGTGGTCCTGGGAATTGTAGCTTTTAGGAGAGGCCAGGAGAGAAGAGGAGGCAACACCCGACTTCTTGCTCCTGCAGCCTTATGATCTCAGACAGGCTACGCACAGGCCCGCGCCAGCAGGCAAGAAAGCAAGGAGATACGCTTGACGGGGTCAGCCCCCAGGGCCCTGCGCAAGGCAAGGAAGGGTGGAAAATGGACAAGAGCCAGCTTCTGCGCACACGGACACCATGAGCCCTTGTGGTACCTTTGTGAGTGTGAGAGAAACGCACCGCCTCTGGCTAGACACAGCACACAGCCTGGCACAGGGGAGAGCAACTTCATGTGCACCATGGCAGGGTGCCCTTTCCTCCTGGGGATGCGGCCTTAGGTCAGAAGGTGGGGTTGGAGAGGCAAAGCTGGGCGTGAAGGCCACCCGCACACCATTCCCCATGGCCATGCACACACAGGTGCACAAGTGAAGCAAAGTTTCCTAAAATAGTACTTTCCTTGCTGCTTGCATTGCACAGATCTCGCTTATTCCCATGCTGTGTTATGCTATCAATGCTGTTCCATTCCATTCCATTCCATTCCGTTCCATTCCATTCCGTTCCATCCCGTTCCATTCCATTCCATTCCATTCCATTCTTTCATTAAAAGCAGTTGGTCTTGGGGATCCTGGGTAGCTCAGTCTGTTAAGCTTCCAACTCTTGATTTCAGCTCAGGTTAGTAGAATTGAGCCCCACAGTGGGATTCTCTCTCTCTCTCTCTTTCTGCCCCACCATCACATATGTGCATTGGGGGGCATATGGCTTTGGTCTTTAGGAGGATTCAAGTTCAATTGTGCCTTCATCACCTATGACATTGGCTAGGTGACCCAACCTTTTAAACCTTTAATGTCCTCATCTATAAAATGGGCGTGATGATTACCCAACTCTTAGGTTTCTGTGAGCAGTGAATTAGATGAGATGAGGTCAGTAACATCTGTGGCACATGCTCAAAAAATATCGCAGTAGTTATTACTGTTGTGACTAAAGCTCCTAGGGATGCTTATTCTTTGCAAGGAGTCACCCTCCACCCCCGGGAAGGGCAGCCAGATGCTGATAATTCCGGAACTGTCTAGTCTGGATAGAGAGTTGGCTACCAGCTTCTTTCTTTCTTTCTTTCTTTCTTTCTTTCTTTCTTTCTTTCTTTCTTTCTTTCTTTCTTTCTTTCTTTCCTTCTTTTTTAATGTTTTATTTTTTTCTGAGAGAGACAGAGGGAGAGAGAGAGAGAGACAGTGTGAGCAGGGGAGGTCACAGAGACAGGGAGACACAGAATCTGAGGCAGGCTCCAGGCTCTGAGCTGTCAGCACAGAGCCTGACGTGGGGCTCGAACTCACGGACCATGAGATCATGACCTGAACTGAAGTCAGATGCTTAACCAACTGAGCCACCCGGGTGCCTTGTCAATTAACATTTAACATTACACTGTGACAGGCTTCCACAGCAATAAATAACATTCTGAGCTGTGGCATCATTTTTCAAGTTTGTTTGTTTGTTTGTTTGTTTATTGAGAGAGAGAGAAAGAATACATGCATAAGAGGGCCAGAATGAAGAATCCCAAGCAGGCTCCACACTGACAGCATGGAGCCCTATGCAGGGCTCGAACTCAGGAACCATGAGATCATGACCGGAGCTGAAACCAAAACTCAGACGCTTAACTGACTGAGCCACCCAGGGGCCCCATGTGTCATCACGTTTAAAGACCGCTTTATGTTCTACTTATTACACGGCTTTATCATTCAGCCCCTCAGGACTGCACATGTGATTGTTTCTACTTTGCTCCCTTTGCTACTGGAAGCAACATTAGCTTTGGACACAGCTAACGTCATGTACCCCCAAATCTGGGTGGAAAATGATATTTTGTTCCCTTTGGGAGGCTTGGCAATAGGATGGACTGTTCCTCTGCTAAATAGACTAACTGATATGCAGACAGCCTTAGAACGTTTTCTCTTTTGACAAGAGGCTAGCCCACTTTGCCAGAAGGAAGAAGTCTTTTGGAGGGAGGCTGGGTGTTTTTCCAAGCTGCCGAGTGAAATACCCACGGCCCTCTCTAGCTCAGCGAGTTCAGGGAGAGGAGTTGCTCCCAACGGCCATCACGCCCGTCTTAGGGGCCGAAGCCTTCCCTCCACCGGTACACAGATGCGTGTTTTACTCTCCGGCATGACAACCTACTAGGGAAATACAGACAGGAAGCCCTAGAGAGCTCGAGAAAACGACATAAACATGCCTATGTCTAGAAGGTGAGAATTAAGACTAACACCTGAAACTCTTCCATCAATTTCCCTTCTTTTCATGACAAAGTGTTTTATTCCAACAGCCTGTAATCAAATGCAAAAGCGTGCACCATGATACAAAGGCACACAAATTTGTGAGCGCCAAGAAAAATCCTGGGGATATAACTTGATTGTGTTGACAAATTAATCTAATGAGAATAGTTTCCCACTACGAATTCATTAAACAAAAATGTGCAAAGTAGGGATTTGCAGCCTGTTAACCCTTAATTGGCTCAACACTGAAAACACTTAATTGTGACATGTGTCACCCAAATCCCTAATGTAGTTAATTGTCGGTAGACTTACAACATTATACATTTTAAATGATGATCTTTAATTAAAAATTATTTGGGATTATCTTCGGCCCATGCTTGAAAACTGAGCAGCTTTGGGACACTGGAGGAAATGGTGGCAGAGAAATAGTTTGGGGGGTGTCGCTCTTCGCCCATAATCGAATTTCTACATACGGGAAACGTGGAAAGAAGGCATGGGCGGTGCTGAAATAAGCTTCAAATATTTCAAAACGGGATGATGGAAAGCGCTAGGCCTAAAGAGAGGAGAGGTCGTTTTACACCATCGCTGTGTGACCTTGGGTAGATCACTCGTTCTCTGTGGGACTCACATTCACGATCCGTGAAATGTGACGGACGGGATTAGGTTGGATTTGGAAAAGTCTGAGGCACACAGGACAGAGATGCAAATAAGGATCTTCACACAGCCATTGGCTCAAACAAAAATCAAGATGTAGTTGCTAAGCTTCTCACTCGAAGGGTCAATGAGCAAATGTGCCAAGGAAACTGAAGCAAATAGAAACAACGAAAAAGGCGGGGCTCCTTTCTTTCTGGCTCCTGACATCTTCCTTCAGAACACTTGCTGACACAGACATCTAATTGCCTTCCTCTTTCCTTGGGGGTCCCAGTAGGTGGGGAGCAAACTTCATCCTGAGCAACAAGCCCTATATGGCAAGGGAAACACTTTTCCTAAGACGGAAAAAAAAAAAAACAATTAAATTCTGGAGTCGCGCTAACCCTCTTTACACCTTCTATATTCTGCGCCATCCATTTCAGTGTTCAAATACAAATTATAGTAGCATCTTTGGGCTCCCTGGTGACCCTTCATCACGTACACAATTTTAATGATCTATATTCTAAGGTGGTTGAACAGTGGTCTCCCCCAAGAGACCTGGAAGTCTCTGAGGCGCGTGTTCAAAAAACACAGCTGGTGGCGGGCCCTGAAACCTCAGTGGGGTGAACGTGGAGCAGGTGGGGGAAGGGAGGAGGCTGTCGTGATGACCATGTCTATACAGATTCATGCTGCCACTTCAACAACATGGTGGCCTCTGGCATGAGTCACAATAAAAGGCGGGCGTTGGGAAGGGGGTGAGTATTGGGGCTAAAATGCCAGCCTTAGCAACCAAAGGGAACGTGGGCACTCCTTTGCTCTTGTTATAATTATAGAACAGGAGCAAAGACTGCCAGGTTCTCCAGGTGAGGCTCATCTTAGTTCTAGTGTGGCCCGGCGGCAGGTCAATGGAACTTTACCCAATGGTTACGAAATGTCTCTTATGCACAAGGCTCCACGCTGGGCCTTAGGGGTCCGTGCTGGAAGACAATGGAGCCCCCGTCCATTTCCTCCCCCTTTCTGCCTTCCCCCACCTCCTTCCAGCCAACAGGCTCAACATAAACAGACCATAGCTGCTCACTAGCTAGCTCCGGAGTTGTGGTTGGCCTGCTCTCCCTTGTGCTCTAGACTCATTGACTTCTATCACCTGGGCTTGGCTTTATCCTGGATGAGGTTGTCAGAGGGGTGGACTCCATGGTTCTCGGGCTCACTATGTTTGGACCAGACTGTTTTTCTAAACGTTCTTCTAGTTGGGACAAACACGTGGCTGTGGGTGAGAGGAACCCACTTCTACCCACACAGTGTTTCCCTGAGGCTGGTTCCCCTTTCCAAGTGAAGGGGTGATATCATTTAAGGTATCACTAAGGGGACACATAGCATGGTCCTTGGCCTCATGGGCTTCCAGGCTGGTGGGAGAGGCCTCATGATGCCCGTGAACCACAGCATGGCATGGGTCCCATAAGGAATCATACTGAAGGAAGCTAGAATGGAGTATTCTGCAAAAATCAGTGTAACCTTTACTCTCACCTACCCTCACCCCCAGATGAACTCATGTAACCAAGTAAAGCAGATACAAGTTATAGGCAGAGTTTCTCTTGTTGAAATGAGGGATGAAAGTCTCCAGAGAACATAAAAAAATTATCATCCATACAATAAATACATGTGGCTTTATAAGAGCAGGACATTAAAAGATTCAGCTAAGATCTGGTGACCTTCTACGCCTAGGTTTGCTTCTTTTACACCCTTCCCAGAGGTGACCACAGATACAGGTTGGTGGGTATTCTTTCAGGCTCTCAATCCACGCTCATACACAAATGTCTGTTCACCTACATAGCGTTGCCTTGAGTGTTTTATATCAAAATTATCACACACAGTTACCACCTGGATACACCTGGTTCATTCCTTTCACCTGCTGTATAGTAGTCCACTCGATGGGCACTCCCCGCTTTAGAGAGCAGCCCCCCATTGCTGGGCATTTAAGCTACTTTCTATTTTCCATGCTCACAAACAAAGCTTGTGCCTGTCTTTAGAGGCATAGGTAGAAGAGCTACTTTGCGGAAGCAAATTTTCCTGACACCCTGGAAACCATCATGCCAGGGACTTGGGTGGAGGGGTGGTGGGTGGGGGATCCGGGAAGGAGAGGCTGGGGCAGCTTCACAGAGGACCTGGGCTTGCACCAGGCTCCGAAAGGTGAGCCAAGGCTTCACATCGATGGAGAAACGGCAAGTGGGGGCCGGGCATGTGGAGGGGAAGATGCAGATGGTGTGGTCAAGAAGGCTGACCCAGAGGGGACAGGATGCTGGTGTCTGGTGTCTGGTGGGTTAGTGGGACACGGAAGGGTATCCTTCTGTAGAGTGGGGGCGGGCCACGAGCCACTCGCAAAGGTGCCCAAAGGCAATGCTAGACCCATGGCTGGCTTTTTATTAGGCACCTGGGTTTTCTTCTGCCTTAAATGCCTGGGAGGGGGTGGTCTCGTGCCTACATGCACCCTCTTCCCCCTGACCCCCAGATCTGTCATTCCCACACAGCGAAGGGAGCAGCCGGCAGCCAGCATCACCGGCCACCCCAGGGGTTGGAGGTCAGTGGGCAAGGCCCTTCCAGGTGCTCACGGGACCCTTAGAAGGCTTGGTGGGGGGCGGTGCAGGCCACTCCTTCTGGGTGGTCCAGAGTGGGTTCATCATGGGGGGCCTTGGGTAAAGCCTCATTTCTTCATGGCGATGCAAGTCATGGTCATTGTCTGCTCACACCTTGGCTGTGAGCCTGGCAGGGACAGCCTTTGACTGGCCCCGCAAAGTACGCTGTGGATGTTAGGGGGTGGCCTTCCGACTGGTCTTGGGAGTGGTCACAGAAGCACAGGCTCCAGGCGGATCGGAGAAGAGGGGGGCGTAGAACATGGAGGAGGGGTGGCTTTATTGGACTTGCCTTTTCAAGGGTGGAGACTTCACTCCTAAAGCTGATTCTTGCCCCAGCACATTCATTTCAGGAGAAAGCCTCCGACTGTGCCTCTGTTTCCCTATGGGCTTCAGGAGGATGCTTCCCAGCCTCTTGGCCTCTACCGAAGTGGGCCTAAGAGTCCGTGTCTTGCCTCCTGGGCACAGGTTCTGAAGACCGATGGGGAGTGGGGCCGAGGTATGACAGTGTGTGACAAGTCTCAACTGTCCTTCCAGGACCAGTCAGCATCCCTCCTCCAGCCCTCTCTGTGATTGGTGTGGATTGCAGGCCAAGGTCTGACTGATGTTCTGTGTGCTTCTGGGAGCAGGGAGGCCTGAGCTGCAGAACTGAGGCTGGAGAGGGGAGGCCAGTCGGCTTGGAAAGGAGGCTGGGGCTGCATCGTGTAGGTCCTGAATGCCAGGCTAAGGCATTTCCACCATTTCCCATGGGCCCTGGGGAGCCACTGAAGGTTTCAGAGTAAGAGCAATGAAGCGATCTGCTAATGAAGTGGAAGGTGGATTGGGGGTGCTGAGGCAGAGTCCAGAGGGGAGAGACAGGGTTGTCCAGGTGGGCCACAGCAGGGTAGAGCGCAAGGGAGGCAAGGAACAGCTACAGGGGAAATTCTGGAAAACTCAGTAACTGTTTGCATCAGAAAGCAGGAGGTGATGCACACCCAGCGGGCCAATGTGGCCCAGCCCCTGCTGGCTGTGTTTTCTTTGGCCTTCCTAATTAAGGTGACTTTTGTCAAGTGGCTGAGTAATTAAAGGAGCTGAGCTTCTAACCTTTGAGGCCCTCAAGCAGTTCTAGGTCAGAGATAATGGTCTGGTCCTCAGAGACAACTAATGCCAGGGTAACAGGGTAAGAAGCATCTTCTGTAGGGAGAACATATAGCTATAGTTTCCAGCGGTACCCACCTCCACCCCTACCTAGCTGTGTGCCCTCGAGAGGATGAAACCTCTCAGACCCTTTTTTTTCCTTATCTGGAAAATGGGCACAGTGGTAGTCCCAGTCTCTGAGTGGCAGAGCGATTGACTGAGCTAATGAGTGCCGGTGTTCAAGGCAGGGCCTGGCATACAGCGGCCACTTGGTAAATGGCGCTTGTTATTAATGACAACCTGGCCGAGGCTCTTCTCAAAGGTTCTTTCTTCTCTCACTGCTTCTCAAGAGTCCCGTCTGATGTTAGATTAGTCTCTGCTCCCGGGGCACCCCACATGTCACTCTGTCTTGTCCCATCACAACAAGGTCACCACTTCCACAACAGTGCTTGGGCTCCTCTTCCTACCTGTGAATTTCTCTCCCCTTTTCCTGGCCAGTGATACTGAAGATAAGCGTCTTTCTGGAGTCTGGGAGGGAGGAGTTATGTGCCTCTGTCTATGGTACCAGCACTTTTACTGGCCCATCACCACCCAGTACTTAAGACAATGGTTTTTGCTGAAAGCAGTGGCATAAAAAGGACTCAGTAACACTCCATCTAATTGCAAGGCTCTCCAGTGTCCTGTGTGGTCTTCTTATCACATTGGCTGATTCTTCCTGGCACGACTGAGCGGTGAGCAGATGCTAAATGTTCAGCTGAGAATGGAGGAGACTAGGCTCCGGTGCCCCCAGGATGGAGGGACCTCAGAGTGAGGAGGGGTCTGGGGGCAGCTGGGGGCCAAAGAGACCACGTTGTTCGCTGATGCAAAATACATCCATAGAAGTGGAAGAGCTCATAAGGTTGACCCCTGACGGGGGAGGGGACAGTGGGTGGTTGCTAGGGTCTCTTCCCGTTGCAAAGAATGGACAGGGTCGAGGCAGAGCACTGAGGTCCGCTCAGAGCCTGGCGGGGGGCTCCTGGCAGAGAACTGAGCCATCCCCGTGACTTCAGAAGTCTAGGGGACTTTTTTGGCGGGGGAAGAAGTCCGCCTTCTCAGCATATTTATTAAGATTTGCACATGTCCCCAGATTACAGAAATGCAGACGTAAGCGAGTATACCTGTTTAGGGCTTGGTCACTTGTCTGTGCCTCAATGACTGCAGGAGTCTGTCTTGGGAATGCAGAAGGGCCAGTGAGTGTGACGTCACATGTGCATGGCCAGCAAGTCATAGCATCTATGGTGGGAGGCAGTTGTAGATGATCCTTTGTTGTCTTGTTTTATTCCTACTGGCTCGGCATTTGTTTCAATCTTCTCTAGGAAACACAACCCATTTGTTTTTTCCCTTAAGACAAACTGTCCCTTTCTATTCCCAAACCATTAGGTCTGAGTGGATTGACATCACTCCCTGATCCAGGGTGAGCACATGAATCATGTCTGGCCAATCAGAGCACTTCACTCCCCACTGGCCATGGTGAATGGTTCAGGAATGGGACTGGTGACCTGAGCCCACATGATGAGGCTGAATCCAGAGATTTTTCTTGGTAATATTGGGAATGAGGCACATTTCTACTACTAGCATTTAAGCCTGGAACTATTAGCAGTCATGTGGGGGAAGTCTGTCTGAAATAATGCCATCAGAGAGGAAAACAGAGTTTAGAGATGGAAGGGACATATTTCTTATACTATTTGAGTATCTGGATTCAGCCATGCCTGAAGGCCACTCAAACTATCAGTTATATGAATGTACAAATACCTCATTTTCTTTTTTGACTTGTGTTTATGTCCCTGTAAGCCAAAGAATACTGGCTAACTCAAGGTCTTAGAGGGAGACTAATTCAATTAGCTCTACTTGAACACCTGTCTGAATGGGCTCTCCTTCTTCCTGGACTCAGGAAGACCCAGATTTAAAGCAACACTCTTGGGGTGCCTGGGTGGCTCAGTCAGTTAAGCACCCAACTTCGGCTCAGGTCATGATCTTGGTGTTCGTGGGTTGGAGCCCCGTGTCGGGCTCTGTGCTGACAGCCAGCTCAGAGCCTGGAGTCTGTTTCAGATTCTGTATCTCCCTCTCTCTCTGACCCTCCCCTGTTCACGCTCTCTCTCTCTCTCTCTCTCTCTTTCTCTCTCAGAAATAAATAAAACATTAAAAAAAATAAAGCAACACTTTTTCAGAAGCATGGGTTTGTGTGCATCTCTTCTGGAAGAAATTTGGAAATGTTTCCAGCTCGTGACGTCCTTTTTGTTAATTCTCTCTGCCATATTCAATTTTGATTGTACTGCAAAATGCTCCAACCAGTACCTGGCAATGCCTGAAATGTGCCAATGTCCTGAGGCTGGTTAGCTGGCCAGCTCGGAAAGGCAAGTCGCTGTGGGGAACTCAACGCTATCCAATCTCCAAAGTGGGGCTGTGAGCTCATGGCCACTAAATCAAGTGCATGAAGCTATATGGCACCATCAAATTACCTATTTACTTTGGCCTCTTCTTCCTCTTCTTTTTCCTTGTCCAATAATGAAAATGTGTTCTTTAGATATAGGACTTGGTTACATCCTGGCCTACTTCTCCCTTACCTACTCATTGGTACATTGCATATGAAGACCCAGCTCTGCGAGTGCCTGGGGACCACTATTAACGCGGTGGGTGGAGTCAGATAGCATGGAGCTTCCTGAGCGCTTCCTTAGGAAGGACTAGTTTGTACAAAGGGCCCGAAGGTGCAAGGGTGCAGATACGCCTACAGAGCGCAGTAGGATGAAGGGAGCAGCCAGTCAGTTCCGGTCACCGATCCCCACCAGCCTCAGTGCCCGCAGCCCAGAGGCAAAGCTGAGTTAGGGGATCCCCCAGCAAAAACCGTGGAGTGTCCTGACTCCTGCACCATAGAATGCAAAATTCATGGGGTAGACCTGGCTTCCTCCAGGGTTTAAACGTCACCAGGACCCGTCTTTCTCTCCCTTGTCTCTCTCTGCGTCCCTCAGTACTGTCTTCGTTCTCAATTCTCAATGTAAGCCTTGGAATCACACCATCTGCGCCACCAGCAGTCGTAGACAAAGAGAGCCCCCTCCTTCTCCCTCATTTGTCTTGATCTCTGAAGCGAACTTTGATTGGCAGGTTTGGGTCACATGCCCTTCCCAATCAGGTGCTAGGGATTGAGCATGGAGTGCTCTGATTGGCCAGCCGTCCTAGAGGAGGTAGGCATGGCCCCTTGAGTGACAGTCCCATCAAAATCAGGTGGGATGGGTGAGGTTCGCAGGCCAAAGGAAGCGATGCGAGGTGCACGCTAGAGCGAGAGAGCTTCTGTGGTCAGCTCAGTGGTGGGCTCGTCTTCGCGGTCAGCTCCATCGGGCTGGGGATAGCTGCCCACAATTGGTGGACCAGAAAACTGCCGTAAATAACACGGTCTGCCGTGGGCGCGGGCTACAGATGCAGTGGACGTGGGCTCTGTTGTTTTGCTGCCTCTGAGCTTCTAGAGGCCAGAACCTTCACCCCGGCTTAGTTTGGAGGACGTTTCTATTTGCACATCAGAGTTGCCGATCCCACGGCCCCACGGCACTTCATTCACTGGCCTCCAGCCTCTTTGCGCTATCCCATTTCCCTGATTCACAGGAGTGTTTCCTTCCCGTTGAGGGCCTCTGCTGTGGCCGGGGGAGGCAGCCCGGGATGCGCTAGCCGAGGACCCTCCTCTTCCCATAGTACAAGGCAGACGTCCTCTCTTGGGAGGAGGGGCTGTTCTGGGGCCACAAGCTTCCTTCTTGCTTTCCATCCTGGAAGAGAAGAAGAGAAGGCGGAAGAGACCAGAAGAGAAAAGGGAAGAGAGCTCTGTGAAGCAATCCGGACGTTTTACTCTGAGCTGATTGTGCAGTCTCCCCTCCGTAGCATCCTGGCTGGCGAAGGCCGTGACCTGTACACCTGAGTTTGGGAGCCCTCTCCAACCAGATGGATGGGGACCCTTGGCATCTTCTCCCAGCTTGGCGTCCCCATTCCTGAAACAAGGGGTCAGTACTTTACAGCCTTCTCCAGCCCAGACAGTCTCTGTCCGATGGCAATACAAGAATTAAGAATGAAATCTGGTGGTAGCATCTGTTTCCTTCTCATGATGGCTTCTCGCCCAGGGCAGGGAAGGTGGTTCCTCTCACACACACATATGTAATCCCGCAGATTGTTTGTTTTTACAAGACAACTTTCAAGAACAAAGAGGACTTGGGCCCATGTGGTCTAAATACACTGGAAGTCCACTTACTTCCCTCTCGTGGGGTGGAGGGTTAATGGACCCCCAGTCCCTTTTCAGTAACCATGAAACATGAGTTCTGCACCCCCCCCCTTTTTTTGCTGTGTGTCTTCGGGCAAATCACTTTGCTTCTCTGAACATTATTTTCTTCCTCTATAAAGTTGGAATGAATATGTCCAGCTCCTTTGTGCTGTTGAGATGTTCAAATATGATAAGAGGTTTAAAAGTGGTAAAGAACCGTACAGGAGACAGAGATGAGCTGTTATTAAAGTCTCACTCAAAATCGACCTAAGAATGGGCCAGAAATTCCTTCAGGCCTGTTTGTACTGTGTCTTGCACGTAGCGGACACGCGGCAAATATTTGTTGAATGATTGGAATCCCAGGGGCTGTTTGAGCTATAATACAACTAGACATTGCACTTGGGCTGTGCTATTTTGTGTCCCGGCCGCAGGACTCTGAGGGGGTAGCTGGAAAGATGGACTGTGGGCCAGGACCAGGTTGTCTGGTACCTGCATGGTGCCTGGGCTACTCACCCACTTGGGCTGAGCATCTGTCAGCCAAGGTGAAAAGGTAGATTTCAACCAGCAGGCAAAGAGGGGGTGGGGCTTGTGTTTTTCTGCTCGTGCTGTAGCTGTTTTTCCTCTTTCCTTATGGGAATAAATTACTGTGGCTTTATAGCCCTTACAGGAGTTTCTGGAAACTTCGACTGGATGAGTCCCAAAAACAGAATTCTTTTCTGAGTTTCCAACTCCCCCAGATCCTCATTTAGAAGGAAAATGGGGTCAGCCTGCTTGCCTCTGAGAGGCACCTGATCATCCTCCAGATGGGGTCGCCTCTCCTTGATTTTGGAAGTCTTTTTTTCCCCCAAAGGACTCCAGGAACATCGTCCAGCAGCTCAGACACCCAGCCACCCCCTGAGGGTGAAGAGGCTGCTTTGGAAGCCGGGTCACCGCCTCAACCAAGTGCTCAGCCCAGTCAGGACAGAGCCTGGGTGGGTGTAGGCTGACTTGTTGCCCAGTGTCATTGCCTTATCCTATATGCTTTTCTGTTAGGAAAGATACACCGACATCCATGGAATGCTTTTACACCGGTGTGGGCGCATATGGCTTAATACATGCTGGCAATTCTAGATCGTCAATTAAATTAAACAATTCCCCTCACCCCCAGCCCCCATCTTGGAAGAATGCCCTGTGCAGCCAAACATGTGGCCCCGGATATATACCCTCTCCCTCTGTTTTGTTTTGCTGCAGACAAAATGGTGGAAAAGCTGAAATTTATGTCTTTGGAATCCGAGGCATTAACCGTTGTAAATCAGCCTGGGTGCCCAAAGGTAACAATTACTGCTCTCATTAATAGATTTCCCCAGCCTCGCTCATAAAACAACTCTGGAAATGTCTCCGGGGACGGGGTGGGGGAAGTGTGCCGGGGATCATTAACAGTCAGGTATCCTGGGCATAGAAGGAGGCCACGTCCCTCTCCCCAGGGCCCGCCCAGCGGACGTTAGAGAAAGCGCACACAGGGGCCCCCAGATAGGGCCAGGGTGCTGTTTGCATGGAGTGGGCGTGTGGGCGTCCCACATCTGTGCAAATCCCTCCCAGGTGNAGACGGGAGGAAGTCCTGCATTTCCATTGCAACAGGTGACTTTCTTCTCTTGGGAATATCAGGGCTGGATGGGACCTGGGGGTCATGGGGTCCACTCCTTTAGTAACAGGCATAGGGACATCAGGGCCTGGGGACTTGCCTGGGGTCACCTGGCAGGTTTGTGGCTCAGCTGGGTGCCATGACAATGAAGAAAATCACAGAAGGCTGCCAGGGTGTTGAATGTGCTTCTCCAGATGCTTTTGGGGCTCCTGGGTGGCTCAGTCGATTGGGTGTCTGACTTCGGCTTAGATCATGATCTCACAGTTTGTGTGTTCGAGCCCTGCGTCGGGCTCTGTGCTGACAGCTCAGAGCCTGGAGCCTGTTTCAGATTCTGTGTCTCCCTCTCTCTCTGCCCCTCCCCCACTCATGTTCTGTCTCTCTTTGTATCAAAAATAAATAAACTATAAAAAACATTTTTAAAAATAGATGCTTTGGACCCGTTTCGTCTCTGGTTGGCGTGTAAATTGAATTTGAACCCAGGTGATGCTTTCTTCTCTTCTGCAGGTGGAAGGGGGGTAACATCTGAGGCCACACCTGTGGCTGCTGGACAAGGTCAGTGAGGGGTCCGAGGGAGGGGCCGTTCCCCACCTGGGCAGCTGTTCATACCCAAGAGTGGGCACCAGTGAGGGGCAATTGGACAAAAAAAGCAGACAGTTCATTCTGCTGCTTGATGATACCCCACCTTAGTTTTATTTTTATCTTTGGGTGGGATTCTCCCACCTCTCCTGGGAAGCTGGTTTGTGGGAAGAATCCACGTGGGATTTGGGTAGACAGGGCCTGCGCAGGAATCTCAGCAGCATCATTAGCTAACGGGTAAGCTGGGAGGCCTTGGCTCAGTCACAGAGCCTGTTTGTTCCTTGCTTGCAATGGGCACCGTGGTTCCTGCCTGAGACGGTGCCAGGAGGGTGAGTGGTCAGCTGTGCCCCTGTGTGCGTGCCTAGCAGAGCGTCTAGGGGTCCACGAGGGACTTTTGGGGTGGATGGAATCGAGTGGTGTTTGTTAGCACAAGAGAGGGTTATCCTACCCTCCTGGGTAAGCTTAATTCTTCCCCTGCAATGTAATCAGATGTTAAGTAACCAAAGGCTTCCTCATCTCCGGGACGCCTTCTGGCTTTCAGGCAAAGTGTGGCTCAGAGAGGCTGCCATGCTGCTTAGGATGCACAGCCCAGTGACTGGAAGTACTTGGCTTCCCAGACTTTGTGCCTCCTGGCTCTGAAGATCACTTCCAGCTTGTAGCAACTCCACCAGACCGATTGACAGGGATAATTACCCCTTGTTTATTTGTTTTAGTTGGGATAAAATATATATAAATATATATGACATATAGAAATAACATATATATATAATACAAAAGTTACCATTTTGTCCACTTTTAAGTGTATAATTCAGTGACATTAAGCACATTCACACTATTATGCAAATGTCACTACCATCCATCTGCAGAACTTTGTCATCATTCCTTTTTTAAAAAATTTTTGTTTGTTTTTGAGAGAAAGAGAGAGCGAGAGAGTGAGCATAAGCGGAGGAGGGGTGAAAAGAGAGAGACACAGAATCCGAAGCAGGCTCCAGATTCTGGGCTGTCAGCACAGAGCCCGAGGTGGGGGTCGAACTCACGAACCACGAGATCAGGACCTGAGTGGAAATCAGATGCTCCACCAATTGGCCCACACAGATGCCCCACCCTACCATCATTCTTAGACCCCTTAAATAACAACCTCCTCTCTCCTTACACCCAGCCCTTGGTAACCTCTAGTATTTCCTGTTTCTATGAATATGACTGCTCTTGGTACCTCATGTAGGTGGAATCACACCATATGTGTCGTTTTGTGCCTGGATCTTTCCACTTGGCATAATGCTTTCAAAGTTTATTCTATTGTGGCCCATGTCAGCATTCTGTTTGCGTTTAAGGCTGCGTACTATTCCGTTGTTTGTATGTACAGCATTCTGTTTATCGATTCATCCACTCACGGATGATTCGGATGTTTCCACCCATAGGCTGTTGTGAATAAAGCTGCTATGAACGTGGGCCTGCACGTATCTGTAGGAATCCCTGCTTTCAATTCTTTTGGGCATATACCTAGAAGTGGAATTGCTGGATCTGTGGTAATTCTTATTTATTTATTTATTTATTTATGTATTTATGTATTTATGTATTTATGTATTTATTAAGTTTATCTATTTATTTTGAGAGAGAGAGAGAAAGTAGGGGAGGGGCAGAGAGGAAGGGAAAGAAAATTCCAAGCAGGCTCCATGCTGTCAGCCCAGAGTTGGACATGGGCTTGAGCTCATGAACTATGAGCTCATGACTTGAACTGAAATCAAGAGGGACACTTACCTGACTGAGTCACCCAGGCGCCCCACTGACTCTATGGTACTATGTTTCATGTTTTGAGGAGCCCCCATGCTGCTCTGTAACTTTCCCAGTGGAAGGGCCATGCTACAGGGTGGGGTCTGATGAGACCCTCCCCCTCATGACCACACTGGACCTTTCCTGAGTTAGCGCTGGAGGCTCTGCCTGGACAGGGACACCCCTGAAGCTGACACTGGTGTGTGTGTGGGGGGCCTTGGCAGTTTATCAACCTTCCCTCCCTCACCCATCCCACTTCTTTTTTTTTTTTTTAATTTTTAAACATTTATTTATTTTTGAGAGAGAGAAACAGAGCATGTGCAGGGAAAGGACAGAGAGAGACACACACACAGAATTCAAAGCAGCCTCCAGGCTCTGGGCTGTTCGTTAGCACAGAGCCCGACATGGGGCTCGAACTCACGAACTGTGAGACCATGACCTGAGTTGGACGCTTAACTGACTGAGCCACTCAGGCGCCTCTCACCTGCACCGCTTCCATACTAAGCCCCTGGAAAGGAAACATTAGCCCGACCCACCACGGATGGAACGAGATTTTTTTTGTTGTTGTTGTTCTTATGATTCAACAACTAAATCCCCCACCCTGTGCCTGTATAAATAAACTCCAAATTTGTGCCAAAGGCAACTCAAGTTCTAAGGTGTTGTAATTAAACATGTGGTTTTGGTGCCAGTCGCAATTCTGGTTCGGTTGCTTACTAGTTGGGGACTTTGAGGAATTCATTGAATTCCTCAATGAAATAAATGATAGAATTATCCGATGGCAATGAGTGGTCTGGAGAGAAGCAGCAGAGGAGGGAGAGAGGAAGCACCAGCCTGCCTGTGGGTTGTGAGCTTTGACAGGCGACTCAGGGAAGGCCTTACTGAAAGCTGAGACTGTAAAGAACAGAAGGAGGGGAGGGAATGAGCTCGGAAGAGATCTGAAAAGAAGGATCTCCAGGCAGGGCCAGCAGCAGGTGCAAAGGCCGTGGTGCAGTAAGATGACTGGGTGTGTTTCGAAAGTAGCGAGGAGGCCATGAGGCTAGAGCAGAGAGACAAAGGGGAAGAGTAATAGAAGGTGAGGTCGGGGGTCGGGGAAGGCCATGTGTGAGTTCCTGTGCCTCCCGACCTGTGCCCGGTGTTTCCTGGCCTTGACCAAGGGTATGGCCTCTCTGTGCAGTGTTTTAGAATAGGGATCGAGAAACTATGGCCCTTTGGCCAAAACCATCCGACTGCCTGTTTTTGTAAATACAATTCAGCTGGAACACAGCCACACCCATTCACTTACATGTGGTCTGTAGCTGCTTTTAAGCGACAAGGTCAGAGCCGCACAGCCGTGACAGGGATCTGATCAGCTAGGAAGCCTGAAGTGTCTCCTGTCTGGTCCTTTACAGAGTAAGCTTGTGGACTCACATGTCAGGGCACGGGCTTTGGAGTTTGGCCACACTGGTTCAAACCTCTGCTCCTTCATTATCCAGGTGGCCTTGGCCAAGTTGCTGAGCTACTCCGAGCTCCACTCTCCCCATCTGCTTCGTGCTGATGACACCTATCCTATAGGGTTGCATGAGATTAGATTAAACAAAATGAAACACATTAGCTGATAGTTCTGGATGTTTTGTTAGGAGGCAACTGTCGTGCGTAGTCTCAGACCCAAAGGGCCAAGATCTTGGTCTCAATCTCAATTTCTCCCCTCTCTTAAGTGGGGATAATTATGCAACCAAGAGGAGAGAAGGTGATGGCTTGTAGGACGCACACATTAAATGGAAGTTGCTGCCTTTATTATCGTCCACCTCACTCTCTCTGTCGTCTCCTGTGAGCCAGGTATCTGCAAATTCTCCGGGGTCTGGGAGAAAGATCCAACATCTGCCTCTACCTCCACATGTCATTGCCAGGCGCCCGGCTCCTCCCGCTGCGGACAAGGCCTGGAAGGGTGTGGGTTTTAAAAGGCTTCCCTTCCCACAGCTTGGCATCTGGCCTCAACCCACCATCACGCAAAGGGGCGGCCAACCTGCTCAGCGGGGTTGGGTTTGCAAATAATCGCTCATTTACTGTCAGAGAATCCACAAAGCTGAATTGTCAGGGGTTTCTGTTCTGCTGCAGCAAGTACTGCAGGGAAATGTCTGTCTTTGCAAAGCCCAGTCAGTGCATTTATTCATTTATTAGGCTCTTTTATCATCAAGTGAGAGTAATAATCGCTCGTTAGAGGATTGCGCCCGCTGGAAGTGGGGGCACTTACGGATTTTGTGGGGTGGAGGGCTCGAGGTGGCAGTGGCAGCGGCAAGAGTTTTGGGTGGGATCGACCTCTGGGCTGGGCGAATGTTGACTTTTTTGGGAGAACTTGGTCACGCCCCTTGGATGTGATGACAATCCACTGGAGTTACATTGCGTACAAAAAATTTTAAAAAGCGGCAAGCGTCCAGTGATGGAAATGTAGATGCCCACACGTATTTATATTTGCAATGCCTGGGCCATGTGTGCGGTGATACAGTGAACTACAAAGTTGTNCAAAAGGGGGGGGTGGGTTGAGGGGGGGTGGGTTGAGAGCTTCTTTGCGAGATGGTTGGCTCAATCGAGGTCTGGATTGAAAATCAGGTTCTGGCAGATGGAACTTTGACCCTCCCCTCCTCCACTCTTCCCCCACCCCCACCCTCTGCCCCCGGCTGCAGTTTTCTGAGTTCCTTGGGGTCCCCTTCAAGAGCACGGAGCTGTGGGTGCTGTTGACACAGGCTGGGATGGGGGTGGTAAGAAAGGCCCCCCCTCCTTCCCCACAAAACCTCCTTGACTCAAAAGTGATGAAAATAAAAACCTCCAAGCCAACTGCTTTCAGTCTTAAGAGTCAGAGGATCATCTAAGACTCAGGGAGCCCTAAGATCACATTTCTCTTCTGGGTGGGATGCTATTTTTAAGGCTTGGTTTACCGCCCTCCAACTCCGGTTCCTTGTGTCTGTATGTATACACAGAAGTGACTTAAATTAAAAAGAGAAATAGTAGGCTGAATTCGTATCTTTAAAAAAATCTTTATGGAGGTGAATAACTGGTTTGACTTCATTTTTCACAGTTCATGTTGCAGTTTTGACGTTATCAGACACAGGTGAAGACTCAGAGCCCAGTGGTCTTTGCAAACAAAACTCAGCAGAACGACTTAGATGCTGACATCTCCCTCGATGTGGTGATTCCTCTCTCTCAGGGGACCCCTGACAGCCCAGAACCCCAATCCAGACCCCAGAACCAACAGGAAATCTCCCACTGTGGCCCTTGGCTTGAAATTAGATCCCCAAGATTTTAACATACATGGGGGCAAGCCACTTACGCCTAATTCCCCTTTGCCTCAATTTTTTCATCTGCTGAATGGACATAATACTCTTGCTACCCAGCAGGGGATGGGATCAATTGGGGAAACACCCAGAGCAAGGCTTGGGGAGCTGGTGACGTGAAATAGAACCCAGTGGTCACTCAGCTATTGTCTTCTGTTTCTACCTCACGTTTCAGGTGAAGTGTGGGCACACCTGGTTTTCATGCTCTACTCCACCTTCTGTTCAGTGTTGAGTTCAATGTGTCCTGAATGCTGAGCCTGAGGACTTGAGCCTGGGGCGGCTGAACTTCCATAGCTTGAGCACCTCTGATGGGTCAGCACTCGATACCGGGTGCTCTCCATTGGTTTGCTCCTTACTTTTCACAATAACGTGCAAGAGTGGCATTGCTGGTCCCATTTCACAGATTGGGAGACTGACAAGCAACTGCTCCTTTAATTGCAATATAACTATAACATCATTTAAGAAATATTTTACAACAAACCAAAGAGAAATTACGCAGCTGGCTGTGGAGAAGGATGGGGAAAGTATGCAGAGCAGGGCATTCAAGGACTAAAATCTTGGGAAAGAAGCACCAGCTCCTTTCACATCCCGTGTAGTAGGTTGAATAACGTTCCCCCCCCCCCCCAAAATTTGTGTCTATGCAGAATATGACCTTCTTTGGAAATCGGACCTTCACAGATGTAATTAGCTAAGGATCTTGAGAGGAAATCATCACGGGTTTAGTATGAGCCCTAAATCCAATGACTAGTGTTCCAACCATGTGAAGACAGGAAGAGATCAGAGCGATGGAGCTCCCAGCAAAGGAACGCCAGGAGCCGCCAGAAGCTGGAAGAACGAAGGATTCTACTCTAGAGTCTGGAGGGAGTGGACCCTGCTGACACGTTGATTGTGGACTTTGGGCTTCCAGAACCGGGAGAGAATAAATTTCTATTTGAAGCCACCAAGTTTGTGACAATTGGTTACGGCAGCCCTGGAAAATGAATACATCCTGCACTCCCGGTTAGCTGTTCCCATTTGGTCACCGGAAATAAAGGCGGACAGGAGCTGGCGCACTAGACAGATATAAACATACCTGACCCTGTGAAGGGAAACATTAAATCCCTTTGGTGAAACAAAACAAAAGGCAGAAATTCCCTTGTTCTTTCCTTGGAGCCTCCCTTAGAGATGGGATCCACAAGTCTGCAGGGAGTGAGGCGTGAGACCAAGGGCCTGGTGTGAGATGGTATGACTTACTGCTTTGGGAAGCAATATTTTCAGCCACAGATCTTGCTTCTAAGGTTAAACTCCTGCCGAAATAAGAGGCAGGCCGATGGAGTTCGAGCACGCAGGGAACATCTCTGGTGAAGAGAGAGTGAGTCTGGCTGAGGTTTCTATTGGGAAGGCAGGAGGCAAGTGGTTTGAAGAACTCATTATGGAAAAAGTGCGTGGGGTGACCTGATGACATCATGGACAATTGGGTGATGTTGGGGTGTGGGGAGTACTGAGGAAGGCTGGTTGAGCTGTATCTCCAGGGACCACAGTCGGGGGGCCTCTAACACCCAACAGGTAGGTTAGTGGGGTAATGGGTGGTAGTGTAGTAATAGAGAGGCCCGGGAAGGGTCAATGTCAAATGTGAGGCTAAATTTTGAAGAGGACAAATGATCTGATAGATGAAGGAGGACCAGCCAAGAGCAAATTACAGCAGGTCAAATGGAAGATGATTATAGCAAAGACTAGAATCTTGGCAACAAGCATCCATGTATGAGTGTAAGTGAGTGTGTTATTGTGTGTGTGTGTTTTAACAGATGAAAATCTAACAATTGCAAGAATTTACTAATGCCTCCAAAGGAGTCGAAATGGTAATCTATATCCAAAAGAACACCCAAATTCCTAACCTGNGGGGGGGGGGGGGGGGGCTCCCTGGAAGGAAGGGCCCCTGGGCCCCGTCTCTGCCCAGCACAGCAAAGACCACGTGTTTGTGTCCATCTCTTTGCCACTGCTCGCAGATCCAGTCTCCCCATCAGGCTCTCCTTCTGTGCCCAAATCACAGAAGCTGATAATTATTCAAGTTGATGAAATGAACATGTGATTAAGAATGAAATGACAGCTCCCATGTGTTGAAGGAGACAGTACAGGGCAGCAGCTCAGAGCCTGAGCTCTGGAGTTCAAAGACTGATGGGTGTGGGGGGGAAGGGGGGAGATGGGCATGGAGGAGGGCACTTGTGGGGATGAGCACTGGGTGTTATATGGAAACCAACTTGACAATAAACTATTTGTAAAAAAAAAAAAAAAAAAAGCTGAGTTCAAATCATGCCTTTAGCCGTGTGACTAAGATTATGAGATGAGCACATGGTATGCAATCGCCTAATCTCATCTGTAAGAGAAGCGGGTTCTAGAACCGCTAGAGGCAAGAATTAAGTGGAATGACACGCGAAAGAGAGTGGCTGGTGCACAGGAAACCCCGAATGAGTGAATGGGTGTGGTCTGCTGTTTTGGGTGCTTGCTCTGAGTCAAAGCACACTACCCCATTCATCAGCACGACTGCGCAGGAATAGGGAAGCAGGTGGGCTTCCCTGATTCATGCAGAAGGGGCCCGAGGCATAAAGGGCTTGAATAATTTGTCTGACATTCCATGCCCTAGCAAGCGGCAGAGCTAGGATTTGAACTCGTGCCGATGAGCCTCCCAACTCTTCTACTTCCCTGGCTCTGGGTATAATATTACCTTGACTCAGATCAAATCAAAGGGCCAAGCAACACTGCACACCCCCATTCCTCTCACAGGTGAGTGGCCTTGCCATCCCGAAGGCACCACACACACACACACACACACACACACACACACACACACACCCCTACCTCACCTCACACCCCAGGTTTTGATAAGTTCTGCAAGAGTTTTATGGGATTTCCTGTAGGTGCACAGGTCCAAGGTTAAGAGGTGATTGAAGGTGGTTTGAAGGGCTGTCAGGTGACAAACCTCCCACATACACAGCCTGCGTCTTTTTGGCAGAAAAGAAACCATCCCAGGACAGCACTTGGGTCCCCTCCTTTCTCATTCCACCCTGCCTCTTCCTCTGTGGTCCATTCCTGTAGCCTCTCTTGGCTCTATTGTTTTCTACCTAGCATTCCAGAACTCTCTGGTTGCCTTCACAGTCCCCTTTCTGTGGCATCCTCATTATTATCAGTGTCATTGTAGGGCTTCTACTCAATGCATGTATCCATTGTACTGATGATGTATATTTAGATCCCTTCCAGTTGGGGGCAATTGGGAAAAAAGCTGCCGTGAACATTCTTATATTTTGGAGCACGTATGCACACATCTTGGTTGAGTATATACTTAGGAGTTTAATTCCTTGGTTATAAGGTTATGTGTATGTTTAGCTTTGCAAATTACTGCCAATTTCCCCCCTAGTGTTCTTGGACCAATTTATATTCCCATTGGTGGTGTAGGAGAGAAAGTTCTAGTTGCTCCACATCCTTCTCCAGACTTGGTTTTTCATTTTTTGTTTTTACTGTTCCGGTGGGTATGTGATGGTGTATCAGTGTGATTTTAATATTCATTTCCACAGCTATTTATGTTGAACATTATTTGTAAAAGAACTTACGTTTTATGTTTTAATTGAATTTTTTAAAAAGACTGTATTTTTAAGTAATCTCTACACCCAACGTGGGGCTTGAACCCACAACCCTGAGATCAGGAGTCACATGCTTTACAAATTCCGCCAGCTGGGAGCCCCTGAGCATTTTTTCTTAATGCTTGTTGGCCATTTGGACACCCTTTTACATGAAGTGCCTATTTAAGCCTTTTGACTTTTTTCTTTTTTTTTTTTTAAATTTTTTTTTAATGTTTTATTTATTTCTAGGAGAGAGAGAGAGAGAGACAGCATGAGCAGGGGAGGGTCAGAGAGAGAGGGAGTCACAGACTCTGAAACAGGCTCCAGGCTCTGGGCTGGCAGTGAGCACAGAGCCCGACGTGGGGCTCGAACCCACGAACCGCAAGATCATGACCTAAGCGAAAGTCGGAGGCTTAACCAACTAAGCCACCCAGGCGCCCCTTAAAAAGACTATTTTTAAGTAATCTCTACAACCAACGTGGGGCTTGAACCCACAACCCTGATATCAGGAGTCACACGCTTTACAAATTCCGTCAGCTGGGAGCCCCTGAGCATTTTTTCTTAATGCTTGTTGGCCATTTGGACACCCTTTTACATGAAGTGCCTATTTAAGCCTTTTGACTTTTTTCTATTGAGTTGATATTTTTCTTATTGAGTTATAGGAGCTCTTTACATATTCTGGATATGGGTCTCTTAGGTTTGCCTTCTCACTTTCTTCATGAGTCTTTGTTGAACAGAAATTGTTAAATTTTTTTTGAGCAAGTTAAGTACATTTTAATAGATGCTAATAAAAGACCATGAGTCATCATAAGAGTCATTTCCTTTTGAATATTATTTCCCACTTTTAAAATTTTTGATTTTTTTTTTAATTGTGGAGAACGTCTTAATTTTAACTAAGTCCAATTTATCCATCTTTTCCTTTATTATTACTTTCTGTATCCTGGTAAGAAATTTTTGCCTGTCTGAAAGCTATGAGGATATTCTCTGACATTATCTTCTAGAAGCTTCATTGTTTACCTTGCACCTTTAGACCTCTGTTTTATCTGGGATCAGCTTTTATGTACGGTGTGAGGTTGGAGTCACTGTTAGCCTCTCCTCCATGCAGACCTCCAGTTTGGCCTGAGGTGTGCACGGACCATCTTTTCTCCAAGCATTGCGGATGCACCTTTAGTGTAAACCACGTAACCCTACATGTGAACATCTATTTCTGAACTCTGTTCTGTGGGCTCGACGAGTACTTCTGGGATGGATGGCAAATGGCCTGGGCCTCCTCATGTCCCCCAAGAAGGCAGAGGTGCTGGCCTCCTGCTTTCTGAGGAGATGCTGTGCTCTCTCTGCTGAATCACTAGGTCTATCTCCGCCCTTTTCTGACTTCTTCTTGTAGACACAACTAATTGGCTGACAAAATAATCAAAAGAGCAAGTGCTATGCTTACCATGTGCCAGGCCCTGCTCTAAATAAGCTTTAACTCATTTAATGCTTATATGAGTCCATGATGGAGTTACACTTATTATCCCCATTTTCCTGATGACAAAGCTCGGGCTCCCCATGGGTGCTGCGCATCAGAGCTGGCATTTAGAGCTGGAGATTCGGCCTTGGAGCCTATGGCCTTAAGTGTAACGCTATGCTTACTTTCGGCCAAAAGGCAAGAGGTGGAAGGTTGGACAGAGTCACCCTGGCTCAGGAGGAAAGCCTCTGAGTTCTCTTCTTGGCTTCAAGACCTCCTGGATGGGAGATGTGGGACACACTTGATTAATCTCTTTGAACCAGTTTCCTCAAAATAGTATTTCCAGCTCTGACATTTTACAATGTCATCTATCTGGAAGATTCCTAAGGAGACTGTGGCCTTTTTGGAGAGAAGAAAAGTGGGGACTAGGGTTGAGGCACAGACTGGGGAGGAGCTCACAGAGAGGTGAGAGCTGAGTGGGGAGGGGAGAGGGCGAGGAGGGGAGGGGAGTAAGAGAGTAACCAACAGGAGGGAATGTGCCCAGCCCTCCCGCCTTATTCCCCCCCCCCACCTGCTTATTTCCTCTGGACCTTCGTAGCCAGCCTATCAGGTTACCGGCTGGAGGCGGGAGTGATTCCTAGATGCTAAGTTTTCTAACTGACCCCCTTCTGGGAGTTAATTTAAGAGTGTTCCTATTTATTCCCAAGGCCACGGTTCCTGTGTGAGCCTCCCGGGAGGCAGTTTCTCTGCCTGGAGCTGGCTAATTGTTCACCCACCGTGTCCATTTGTTGGTGAAAATCACACCAGGCTCTTCCACACAGATACCCAGGGCCCATGGCGGGGCAGCAGGGCGATCCTGGAGGCCCTCACGACCTGAGGCTGGGGCCTGGGAACAACCTTTTATCATTAACTCCTGGACAAGGACATCGGTGGGGAGTAGGGCGGATAGTTAAAAAATAACTTAGAAATGTCACATAAGTAATATGTACTAGTTTTGGAAGCATCCAGAAAATTCAGAGGAAAAAAGCAAAACAAAAAAAAGGCACAACAAAAAAGTAGAAAGCAAAAAAAGTCACCTGTAATCCCTTAATCCAGAGATCACCACTATTATAATTTTCAAAGGGATTCGCTTTAGATTTTTGTATCTCTCTGTTTCTCTCTGTAGAGCTCTCTCTCTCTGTCTGTATAATATGTATAGATATAAATACATAATATCCACATACATACACATATACATTTACCTTTCTTATAAAAATAGATTCCACTTTTCTAGAGCTAGATTGTTAGATTTGGCAATATCGCATAAGCATTTCCTACGTCACTCAGTGTATTTGATCATCTTTAATAGCTACACGATGGGCCATAGGAGGTAGTTTCTCATACTTCCCGTTAGACCCTACAGACATCTTTATTCATGCATTCTTGCACAGCTTCTGATTATTTCCTTAGGACATTTTTGAAAATACCAGAACAAACATTGATTCACTGATTTTTGAAGGGTATTAAAGTCCTTAATATTTTCTCCGCATTATCGATAAACATCTTTAGAGTACTGAGAACAATAAAAGTACTTTTTAATTGAATGGCTCATACATAACCGACTCCTTCTATATGTTACCTCATTTAATTTTGCAGAGAGGCATATAGCCTATTAGGCCTATTTATTCTCATTTTACAGCTGTGAAAACTGAGGCCTTGGGAGGTGAGATGACTCCCCGCGGGTCATCCACCTGAGAAGAGCAGGGACAGGAAGCAGGTCTGGGTCGTTGTCTACTCTGCTGTTTCTTGGCTCTTGGGGCGAGCCCTCAGCTCTCAGCTGCTGTGGACGGGCGCCCTGTGCAACCAGACATTGCTGGACATTGCTGTCTGCTGAAGGAAAAGCTCTGTGAGCTTTGCTCTGTGAGAAAAGGTGGGCTGGGCCTTCAGAGGAGCGGTCTCGGAGCTGAGCCCTGAGAGAGGCGGACAGAAGAACTAAGAAAGGACTCCAGGCACGGGTCGCGGCATGAGCGCAGGGGTGAAGTCAAGGAACCTGATGCTTTTCTCTACGCCTCACTCACGTCCCTGTGCTGAGATCAGCTTACAGGAGTCCTGTTCTAGCACCTTCGCCAGACACTGACAGCGAATGTGCAGTGTCACAGGCAACAGGGGTAATAATGGAAATTTAATTTTCCGTTAAGTAGCCTTACATATATTTAAATAATTTCATTATAGAGATAGAAACGTTTCTCTGATTTCTTCTTTTTTTCCTCGAAATGGTAATAGCCTTTTGCCTGATTATAAGAATGATATCTATTCAATTATAAAATAAAATAAAATTTTATATACTACAGACAAGCATAAAGAGGAAAGCACAGGACTGGAATGTCCCCACCCCTAGGTAACTACTCGAGTGTCCTGGCTTCCAGACTCTCTCTATGCCTCTAGAGTCATGGGGGATTTGCCTTTACAGTTTTACATAAATGGGATCTGGCCAGACGCACTCTTCTATTGCATGTTTTCCCACTCAGCAATCTCTCTTGGGCACTTTCCCCTGTCATTACGTATGGATTTCCATCATTATTTTTATTTATTTTTGTAGAGTCTCACTTACAGTAATTTAAAATGGCCAAGTTCCCCGTGTATAAAATGTTCATTAAAGTGCATTGAAACTGAGAGTTGACTTTCAGATGACAGTCTTTGAGCTAATCAAAACGGCATTGGCTTTCTAAGCCCTCGTGGCCAAGACCAGAGAGGATCTTCCTATTTTTACCTGTTATGTTTACCCTTTATTATGCAAAATTTCAAACTCCTTGAAGTAGAGAGAATAGTACAATGAACCCTCAAATACCCATCACCGGGATTCAGCAATTATCAAAAGTTGAAATCTGGCCATGTGTAGCAACATGGATGGAACCCGAGGGTGTTGTGCTGAGTGAAATAAGTCCGGCAGAGAAGGACAGATACCATATGTTTGCACGTATAGGAGGATTAGGAGGAACTTAACGAAGGACCGTGGGGGAGAAGAAGGGGAAAAATAGTGGGGGAGAGGGAGGGAGGCAAACCATGAGAGACTCTTGAATGCTGAGAACAAACTGAGGGCAGATGGGGTGGGGGGAAGGGACGGGGGTAATGTGCATGGAGGGGGGCACTTGTGGGGATGAGCACTGGGTGTTATATGGAAACCAACTTGACAATAAACTATTATTTAAAAAAAAGATGTTGCCACTTTTGCTTGGTCTGTCCCTTACTTATTTTACTTTTTTCTTTGGCCCAAATATTTTATAGCAAAGTCAGTTATCTCGCCATTTTACCTCCGCATCCTTTAGCAGGTTTTAAAAAGAGAGAGATTTTTCTTACACTGACGTAATGCCAGTGCTACACCTATTGGAGCGAACCTAGATTCCTGGGGACATCTGGTCTATCACCAGATTTCCCTGACGGTCCCCAAACTGTCTTTTGTAGTTGTTTTGTTTGAATCAGGAACCAAACCAGAAGAATGCTTTTCATTTGGTTATTGTTCCTTAAGCTTGTTTTCTAGAGCAATTTTCAAATAGTGAGACAATAATTCGTGAATTTCAATTATACCTCAACCTTCCTGCTTACATCGGGAGTGAAGCCCCAGCCTATTGGCAGTATGGTTTTGACTTTCTCTAGAGCACTTCTGACGTCTCCTCTGCTTTCCTGACGATTTCCTTTCCCAACCTGCCCCCCCGCCCCCATCCCTACTTGCCTTCCTTTCTTACTTTTTAAGTAAGTAGCCCTCAAACTCACAGCCTTAAGGAGGCAACTTTATCTAGCTAGATTTTAATAACATTATTTTCTTTGCATTGTGATTATTAGGACTGTTACTTTCCATTGATGGTAGTGGACACTAATATTCTATTTAGGGTGGTATGCTGTTTCTCCTTTCTTCTTTTTCTTTTCTTCTTTCTTTCCTTCTTTCTTTCTCTCTCCTTTCTTTTTTGTTCCTTCCTTCTTCCTTCCTTCCTTCCTTCCTTTTTTCTTCTTTCTCTTTCTTTCTTTCTTTCTTTCTTTCTTTCTTTCTTTCTTTCTTTCCTTCCTTCCTTCCTTCTTTTTTTCCTTCTTTCTCTCTTCTGTCTTTTCTTTCTTTGTTTCTTTCTCTCTCTTCTTTCTTTTTGTTCCTTCCTTCTTCCTCCTTTCATTCCTTTTTTCTTCTTTCTTTTTCTTCCTTCCTTTCTCCTTCTCTTTCTTTTTTCTTTCCTTCTTTCTTTCTCTCCTCTTTCTTCTTTCTTTCTTTCTCTCTCTCATCTTTCTTTTTTGTTCCTTCCTTCTTCCTTCTTTCCTTTCTCTTTTTTCTTCTTTCTTTTTCTTCCTTCCTTTCTCCTTTCTTCTCTTTCTTTCTTTCTTTCTCTCTCTCTCTTCTTTCTTTTTTGTTCCTTCCTTCTTCCTTCCTTTCTCTTTTTTCTTCTTTCTTTTTCTTCCTTTCTTTCTTCTTTCTTTCTCTCTTTCCTTTCAAAGAAAATACATTTATGCATTTATGGATCTGTTTGAACAAAAAGCCATGGGGTGGATGACACACCCATATAACCACCCCTCTGGAAAGTGGTTTGAGAATAGAAGGTGCTGTGTTAGCTCACCATCCTCTGAAGGGATGGAGAATGTGTCCAGGTTTTCAGCACTACAGACAACGCTGTAATGGATAATCTTTATACATCTGCCTCTGTGCCCCATCTGATTATTTTCTTAGCATGTATGTTTTAGAAGCGAGATTGCTAATTTTAAAGGTATGAATATCTCAAAAAGCCATGGTTTCCTGCCCAGAGTGTGCTCTACTCAACTTTACGTTTTGGCTCTGGTTTTATTTTCTGGTGGCTTGGGGCTGTACCGGAAACGGCAACAATTGTGTCCTGTGACCTCTGGGCTCCCTGCACCCCCCACACGCCCCCAGGCTGTGATAGTGGGATTTTTGCACTTACTTTTCCGAAGTGCTTCGGCCTCACCCTTTTTGCTAAGTTTTTGTTTCTCATTCACTTTACCCTCTTTTAATGTGTCACTTCTCCAGTACAGTGGGCTGGGAAATAGATGACAGTTTATTCTGGTTGTGCCTGAGGTAAGAGTGAATAGACTCCGAGGGACAGTCTGGTGGGACAAACAGAGGGAAGTTTCTTCGGTCCTGCCCACCCACCTCCTTTCCTCTCTGCCTGCCTCCAGTCTCCAGGTTGTTTAGAGGGTGGCTGCTGCTGATGGCTAGTGGCAGTTGTTGCTACTTACGGCAGATAAAGAGACAGATGGGAGTATCTTGGAGTGCCCTGCATTCCCATAAAGATTTTTCAGGATATAGTGTGAATTTGCTAATGGCCTCCTTCCATCCGAACGGCATTCTGATGTAGGAGGGGGGTCAATATGAAGACTTTCTGTTTGTGGGGGAGAGACTTTCTGATCTGCGGTCTAGAGGGGCCGTGTGATCTTGCAAAGGCTGCACCGGTGGCTTATGCCACAGCCGTGCTAGAATCCAGATCTCGACAGCAAATCAGGGGGTTTGTGCACTGTCTTCTTGTCAGCTCCACGCCCGGGCCAGACGCACCTGGAGGGACCCGAAGGCGAACACCTGCCGGAGGGAGAGCAAGAGTCTCCTCGCAGTAGAGGACCAGCAGATCTGCGCGCTCGCCCAGCCAGAGCGTGGACAAGATCCAGGAGGCGGGGACAGGCGGCTTCTGGGGAGTTCGGCTGCTAGGGGCGAGGCCTTTACATGGCTCGAGATGTCCTCAGCCTAATGGACAGCTGGGCAGGAGTGGGGGCCAAGAACGCTAAGTCCTCATTATTCCTCAGCCTCCTGGCCGTGGAAGGAGGAGCAGGAGCCCCTGACCTGGATGCTGGAGCTTTCCTTCACGGCTGTGTGCCCTGGGCTAGGAAACATCCCGTCTCTGAGCCTCAACTGAAAAGATGGGCTGGGACCCAGACCAGAAGCTTCCAGGCGCAATCCTGGGCAGGTCAGCCTCCCCTCTGCACCTCTCGGGGCACTTCAGGAATTCCAAGAGTTCTGGTTCCGGTGCCAACATTTTCCCAGTCGAACAAAATGATGGTGCACGTCCCACTCTTACTTCTGCTGCGACTCTGCGCTAGGTTCAAGGAACCTCCCGCACCCCTGCTGACATTCACCAGTTCCTTGGAAACAGTCTCATACCCTCTCTCCTCCCCTCTACTGTGCTATGTTCTATCCAGCCTGCTTCCTCGGTTTCCCTCTTGGCCCCTGCAGCCATCCTGCTCTGCACAGTTACCTCGCCTCCGTGCTGGCCTCCTGGCTTTCAGCCTCACGCCCCTCACTGGGCCTTCCCCACAGTTGTGTTCATGGGCTCCCACTGGCAGCAGAGAGAGATCTCTCTGCCCGTGTCATCTTGGAACCATTAAACGCATCCTGCAAGATGCAGCTCCCCCGTGCTGTGTCCTCAGCGAAGCCTCATGCGAGCGCCCTGCCGGAGCCGATGAGTCACTCTGCTGTCCCTGCAGCTGCTGCTGAGATCGATCACAGCTCTCGGCCCGGCCTGGGTTCTCTGCTCAACCCAGGGCCTCTCGGGGACTGGGGTTTTAAAATCATCCTATTGCAGGCATTCTGTGTCTCCAGCGGGCCCAAGCTCAGCCAATATTCTTGAGTGAACAGACGCGTTTCCTCTACATCCAGGGCCCCATGCTGGGTTCAGGGAGTCGGGACCTTTCCTTTTTGACCCTGTGGACGTGTAGATGGTACCAAGTTGACGCCTAGAATTCTCCGACTGCCGTGTTTTGAACACGAACTTAAAAATAAATTCTGAACTATCCCAAAACAGATGCGCTCACACTAAGAGCAAACTCCATCAAGCCACTTTAATGGGTTGATTATTTTTCTATAGAATGTGATGAAACAGGCCCTGATTTTCTTTCATTCTCATCAGTACCAATTCTTTGGTACCTGGTGCATTTTTATGCATTTATGCATTTTACAGGCTATCTGCTTCCTTGATCGGTTGGTTGGCACTTAGAAAGTTTTACAAATTATGATAGTCCTTGTTGGAATTTTCTATTGTGGTGGTTATTTCTATAACATAAGTCTGGATTTTCTGGGATAAATTTTGTGATACAATTTTAAAAAATGTTTAACGTTTATTTATTTTTGAGGAACAGAGCACAAACAGGGGAGGGGCAGAGAGAGAGGGAGACACAGAATTCGAAGCAGGCCTCCAGGCTCTGAGCTATCAGCACAGAGCCCAAGGTGGGGCTCGAACCCATGAACTGTGAGATCATGACCTGAGCCACCCAGACGCTCCAAATTTTGTGACATATTTTTTAAAAATTAGCTTTTTTTTTTTTTTAGAGCAGTTTTAGGTTCACAGCAAATGTGAATGAAAAATGCAGAGTCCACATGTGCCTGTATCCACACCCCTGCACAGCCTCCCCCATGGACATCCCATACTATGGTGGCCCATGGGCTGCACAGGGTGACCCCAAGCTGCCACAACGTCTCCCAAAGCCCACGGTTTCCTTTTGGGGTCCCTCTTGGTGTGACATGTTCTATGGATTTGGATGGATGTATAATGGCATGTACCTACCAGTCATAGTGTCGTACAGAATACTCCCACTCACCCCCAGACCTTTGCTCTGTCAGCTCATCCGTCCCTCCCCCCAGCCCCTGTGATAAAAATGTTACCAGGGTCATTTTAATCTTTTGTTATTTCCAAATCTCTAATAAATTTTAGCATGTTCAATTTGAACAGTTATCAGTTATATTTTGCGTGGGTGACTTTTACCAGTAACAGTTGATGACAATTAGTTGGCATTTATCTTTCAGGTTATTGCTAAGGGAAAATCGTGGGGACCCTCCTGTTGGCTATTCCAGGCTTCCTCTGGGGACGAGTAGCCAGGTGAAAATGCAGAAGTCAGACCTACGGTCCCTTCTCCGACTCTACCAGCCCTCCCTTTACTCTGGACAAAAGCTGGTCTCTATCCCAGCAACTTAGAGAGCCTGCGTCTCTGGTCAAGGTCCCAGAGCTTACACTGAGATCAGAATCAGGATCCAAACCCACCAGCCTGGCTCCAAAGTCTGCACTTGTTCATGGAGCTCCTGCCTGGCCTTCTGACTGTCCCAGGAGATGACCGGTTCTTGTAGAGTCATTTCATGGAGGGTGTCCATCAGTCTACCATAAATGATCAAGGATCAGACCAGATCAACCCCGGGCTGGGAGAGCCGTGGAGTATAAAGGAAGCCTCTTAGAAGCAGGAGACGGGCATCTATACCCAGTATTCCATTTAACCTTGGGTATGACCTGATGCAAGCCATTTGCCTTCTCTGACTCCTGCTTTCTTTATTTGTAGGATTCGTTCACACGACAAATATTTATCAGATACATATTACATGTCAGGCAGTTGTAAGCACCAAGAATGCAGACATGACCAACACAAAGTTCCTGATCCCATGGAGCTGACTGTGGACTAAACGGTCTCTAAATCCTCCAAGCTCATGATTCTATGGCCAGGAGAAGGGAGGGTGGCAGAAGCAGTTCAAGGCCAGTCCTTGTCCGAATGCAGTTTATCACTGGGCTGTGAGGACAGGCTGTCCACCGTGAAACATTAATCCCCTCAAGGCCCTGCGTGATTTGGCCCCCTTTGTTCTCTTGGGCAGCCTCAAAGGTCTATCTTCCTTCAACTGACCTGCTAAATCCTTTCCGGCCTGTCTTAGTCTGGATCCCACAGGAGCAGGCTCTGAGAGCAGAAATGTAGGTGCAAGCAGTTGATCTGAGCAGTGATTCTAGGAAGCAGCAGTGGGGGGGGGGGGGGGGGGGAGGAGAGCAAGGCAAAGAAGGGAAGGAAAGCAAACCGAGGGTGTCTCATTCCATCAGGCAGAGACCCTTGGGTGCTTGCATGAGAGCACTGTAGGTGGGTGCTGGCAAGGTAAATGCTGATATGGAATATGGGAGGTACTGCTCTAAGGCCTCAGGGCCTTTGCACTTACTATTCCCCTCATGGGAGCAGCCTTCTCCCTAGCACTTTGGAGGGCTGGCTCCTTATCCTTCAGCTCTCAGCCCTGATTTTCTTCCTCTGACAGATCATCTCTCAGTTAGGACCCCATCCCCCAGAACGCTCCATCATCTCATTTATTTTTTTCCTCAGCCCAAGCCCCAGTTAGAAATTAGCTTATGCATTTGTTTATTTGCAAGCGCTGCTGTATCTCTAGTGCCTCAGAGAAGCATCTGGCTCATAGCTGCATCTTCATGACAATTTCCTGCACACACATGTGCGTTGCCATCTACACCCCAGCTAAATACAAACGTGGCTTCCACTGCTGCACCCATACTCACTGCCAGTAAAGATGGAGTTTGGGTTCTGGGAACATGAGGATGCTTGCTCAGGCTTTCACGCACATTGCCTAGAAGTGTGCCCTAAGAAAAGTCTGCAATCTTGCAAGGTCCCCAAATGAATGGGCAGTTTTACTTCTGGTGTAGAGAACAGATCTCCTCTGACAGCCCCTTTGTCGGTATTAAACGGACAAGAGCCCAGTGAATGTCCTTCAAGATAAATCTCATGTCATCTTTTCTTGCGCAAAGAGGTTTATTCCATCCCTTCGGAGAACTGTAGGGTATCCTGCTTCTATTTTTTTAAAACTATATTTAGTTTGCTTTGAAGATGAATAAAACTGAGATGCTATTATGTTCCTTTCCTACTCTGCAGCTCCAGAAATTCCTTTGCTATTAATACTCCAGAGAAACAGATTTCTTTGATTTTTTTTTTCAGTTTAGAAGATCAAAAGCTGCCAGAAATTGTTTCGAAAGAAAAATAAATCTCCAAGAGGTTGGATTTGAAATTCCAAGGGGCCACCGCCTGTGTCCAAGGTGTAGGGAGTCATGTAATGAGACAGTCTTTCCAACTGTGGCATCTGGCCCCTTCCCGCCCCTCCCCTCCTCTCCTAGGGAAGCCCCGCCTTTGCCCCTGCCTTCTGCTATTTCTTGGATATCTTAGAGCATTGGGCCTAAAATTATATTTATTGTAAATCTGAGCAAGCAGAGTACTTTCCCAAAAGAATGAATAAAGTACATGACTGTTAATCTCTGGGAAAACCCACTATTTCCTGGAGATGGGGACTCAGGTCGTAAAAATTTTTGAATGAAAGTTTCAGTTTTTTGGGGGGGATCTGAACATTCACCTCACATTTATATTTATCATCCCTAGTCTATCATAAAGGAAGTGGCTGGACCAGTGCTTTGCACTGTTTTTCCCCTTTGCTTTGGGAAGGTCCAAGGCTTATCAACCATGTCTCCATGCTTTTTTGGGTGCTGTGGGACATTTGTGCTTTGGGCTGTCTACACACACACACAGAGACACACACGCACATACACTATTTGGCACATCCACACCTCTTTATCTTCATTTGTCAAAAAACACCCATGAATAACCTAAAACCTGTTATTCACATCCAATACCACAGGGCTTATTCTAGCCCTTCTCACTCTCTTTCTTTGCAACTTTCTCTAACATGAGAAACCTGGCTCTTATTATCTGCAGTATGTTTACTTAACAGTTCAACTATTCTACACACACAAAGCAGTTTCAGATTAGCGAACTTGTACTATAACTCAAAGACAGTGCTTGTGTACAGTTATTTCATCCTTAGCCTAAAAATAGCCAGTCAACATATGGTTTCCCAAAGTGATTTAGGTTAGTTTTATCTTCCTGACCTCCTTTACTGTGGTGAGAGGATTCATTTTTAATACGGTTAGCTTCATTGGGTCACTGGGTCTTCCATTTGGGGTAACGCTCCCATTTTGATTTTTGAAAGCTACATGCAGTGAAATTTCCTCTTTCTGAGGTTCCATTCTATGACCTTGGACATATTCATGGAGCTGTGTTTCCACCACTTTAGTATCACACAGAATGGGTCTCCCTAAAAACTCCTTCAAATGTCTCCTTTGTAGGCAATCCGCCATTTTGTTTTCTATTTCTATACTTTGGCTTTGTCCAGAATGTCATATAGACAGAATCCTACACTATGCCACCTTTGGGCATGGCTTATGTCATTTAGCAAGTGTATTTAAAAATTCATCCGTGTAGGGGGAGCCTGGGTGGCTCAGTCGGTTAAGCATCTGACTCCTGACTTCGGCTCAGGTCATGATCTCACACTTTGTAAGTTTGAACCCTTTGTCCAGCTCTGTGCTGACAGCGTGGAGCCTGCTTGGGATTCTATCTCCCTCTGTCTCTCTCCCTCCTCTGCTCTCTCTCTCTCTCAAAATAAATAAATAAAACTTAAAAAAATTTAAAAATGTTCATGTTATTGCATCCATCAATAGTTTGTTTCATTTTATTGAGTAATTTTATTTTATGGGTGTACCACAGGTTGATTTCTTTTCCTTCTGTTTACTACTTGAAGTACTTTTGGGTTTTTTCAAGTCTTAGATTATTATAAATAAAATTGTTTTAAATACTTATGTGCTAGCTTTTAGGGACGTGTGTGCGCACATTTTCATTTATCTTAGGTAAATACCTAGGTGTGGGATTGCTCAGTCATGTGTTACATGTATATTTAACTTTGTAAGAAACTGCCAAACTATTTCCCACAGTGGCTGTACCATTTTGAATTTCTACCAGAAGTATGAGAGTCCCAGCTCTGCAACCTCACTAGGCCTTGATATTGTCACTTTCTCTTTTTTTTAATTGTAGTCATTCTAAGACATGCATTGTGGCAACTCATTAATTGACATTTTCCTAGTGACTAAAGATGCTGAGCATCTTTTCATATGTTGACTTGTCATCTGTAAGTCTCTTTGGTGAGCTTTTCATATAGATCTTTTGTTTATATAATTTTAATATAAATTTATAGAATCTTTAAATTTTTTTGTTTATATCTTTTGCCCATTTTTAAGTGGGTTGTTTGTTTTCTTATTGCTGGGTTTTGGATGTTCTTTACATACTCTGGATACAAATCTCTTGTCAGAGATAGAATTTGCAAATACTTTTCCTACTCTGTGGAGAGTACATTCATTTTCTTAACAGTGTCTTTTGCAGAGGGAAAGTTTTTAATTTTGATAAAGTTCTTTTTAATCTGACAGTTGCTGTCTTTTAATTTGTGTGTTTATGCCATTCATATTTAATATAATTAGCAATCTGTTTGGGTTAAAATCTACCATCTTGTTAGCTGTTTCTTTTGTTCCATCTGTTCTTTTTCCTTTTTTTCTCTTTTACTGCTTTCTCTTCTGTTATTGGACATTTAAAAAAGATATTATTTTTCTCTCCTGTTGATTTGTTGCTTATACCTCATTTAAATAGTTTAAGTAGCTCTCCTAGGGTTTATAATACATATTTTTTAAAGTTTATTATTTACATTGAGAGACTGAATGTGTGTGCATGTACAAGTGGGGGAGGGAGAGAGAGAGGGAA
Organism: Crocuta crocuta; assembly: GCF_008692635.1. Taxonomy (NCBI): domain Eukaryota; kingdom Metazoa; phylum Chordata; class Mammalia; order Carnivora; family Hyaenidae; genus Crocuta; species Crocuta crocuta. Next base: position 4,221,487 of record NW_027532585.1, on the reverse strand, counting down.
AGAAAGAATCCTAAGCAGGTTCCACACTGTCAGAGCCCAACCTGGGGCCAGAACTCACAAGCTGTGAGATCATGACCTGAGCTGAAATCAAGAGTCAGAGGCTTAACCGACTCCACCCAGGTGCCCTTAGATAACCAGTTATTCTTTTAAAGTGATTAAAATTAAAAGAAATTTTATTTTATGTTCTCTTTTCCATTTCCATTTCCAGCGCTTCATTTCTTTGTTTTGATCCAAGTTTCTGTCTGATTGTGTGTTTTCTGTCTGAAGAATGTTCTTTTTAGCATTTCTTCTAGTGTAGGTGTAGTGGCAATGAATTCTCTTAGTTTCTGTTTGCCTGACAATGTCTTTACTTCTCTTTCATTTAAAAAATATTCATGCTGTGGTGCCTGGCTGGCTCAACTTGTAGAGCATATAATTCCTGATCTCAGGATTGCGAGTTCTAATCCCATGTTGGGTGTAGAGATTACTTAAATTTTTCTTTTAAAAATCTTAAAAACACCCATCCGTTGAAAAAAACACAAAACTCAAAAATAATTGTGTTGAGTCTAGAATTCTGGGTTAGCAAAGTTGTTTTTTTTTTTTTCTTTCCCCTCTAAGCACTTTGAAGATGTCACTTCATTATCTTCTGTTTGCATGGGTTCTGATGAGAAGTCTGTTGTAATTATTCTCTTTTTTCTCTACCATTAAGAGTCTTTTTTCTGAAATTTTTCTTTGGCACTTCCCCTCCTCCCCCACATACTTATGTAGTTTGTTTTGTTTTTCTTTTGCCTTATGTTTATCTTTCTTGATGTTGTCTGACCTTTCTGGATCTGTGGTTTGGGGTCTGTGATTATCTTTGGAAAAATTCTTAGCCTTCGTACATTTCTGCTGCTTCATTTTCTCTCTTTTCTGCTTAGGTGTCTGGCTGTATCTGACCCAGATAAGTGAATGCTCCTGTCGAATTTCTTCCTCTAGGTATCTCTCTCTCTCCATGTTTTTAGTTTCTTGGCTCTCCTCTGACCTCAGCCCTCTGATGAGTTCAAGAAATGTGGTAAACTTGTATCTTCTCTGGCCTTTTCCTTCTTATAAGAGTAAGAATGATGCTCGTTTTAGGGCTTTCCATGTCTAAGTGGAAACCAGGAATCTACAACAGAATAATTAAATAATGGCTATTTTATTTTATGGATGTGTTGTGCCTTGTTAAAACTATTCTCTATTATTTGGGATTTAGATGACTTAATATTTGTCTTTGTGATTATTAGTAATGAGTCAACAATACATGGATAGATATCTTTGTGTTCTTATCTGCATAGGACAAACTATTAGAAACTGGGTTAAGTATGTATCTTTTGAAAGGTTGTTTGAAATGTTGCCAAATTGCCTTCTAAAATAGCAATGACAGTTAACCTACTCATCAGAAAGATAACAGTGTTCACGATCCCAGCTTTGGGGACTCTGGGGAAAGCTGTCATGGCATGAGCTCCCTTCCCTCACTAACCTGGCATTTGCTTGGACCTGCCTAATCCTGACCNACCCCCCCCCCCCCACAGGAAGGAGGCCTGACGTGAGGCTGGGTTGAATACTGAAACCCCAACCTACGCCGTGACTACAGTGCCCACTATAGTCGTTCTTCCAACGGCTGATGAAGATATTGGCCAAGTTTCGATACCTATCTTTGGAGTCTTAAATTGATTCTGAGACACAGATCAGCCACATTTACACGACACGGGTAGCTCAGATTGGACATGGTGGAGATTAATTCCCGATCAAGGTGACTTCTAATGATGGTGCTGGCAAACAAGTAAATGATACAATCTTTTAATATTTTTGGTAGTGGGGGAATGCTGCAGTTTGGAGTTTTTTAATTCCAAATTAAAATATTTAATGCCTTATAAAGCAATTGCTATTTAAACTGCCAATAATATTTAACTTGAATTTACTCACCATTTCCTATCCTCATCCTGTATAATTTATAACACTAAGCCTTTCAATACTCCAAAATGCCAGATAAACTTTTCTCATTTGCTCCTAATTTGGTCACGCAGGATAATACCAACATCTGAAGGCTCTTTAAACTGCTTTTTAAAATGCATTCCTGTGAGCGCCCCCCGCGCCCCCTCTGCTCCTTGTCATCATCCATAATTATTTCCAATCCAAAGCGGCCCTTAATGCACTTATTAATCTGGCATTCTCCTCAGTGTGAAGCACATACAGCTCTATTAATTTTTAAAAACCCCCCTTTTTATAGGGGACGGCAGATGCTTGGCTATTACTGAAAAGCTATTAGAAGTTAACACCTTTCTTTCCCCAGAGACTGGCATCATCCTAGGCCTCCAAATGCCACCCTGTTTTACATTATCAGCTGCTAAGGCGAAGTATTAGAGACTTTTTTCCCCTTTTTTCTGCTTCGGGACTGGTAATGCTATTATTCGCTAATGGCAGAGTTCTGCCTGGCCTGTGGACTGAGAGAGCAGACCTGCAACTCTGGAACTTACGTGCTTCTAGGTGAGCGAGACAGGATGGGCCTCTGGGAGAGAGAGAAAAGGAGAGAGAGGGGGAGAGGGAGGAAAGGAGAGAGAAAGAGAGAGAGAGAGAGGCGGGGAGAGGGAGGAAGAGAGAAACAGAGAGAGGGATTATTCCTCTCTCTCCCCCGGTGGCCCTTTCCATTTAGACGACACCCGCAGGCCATTCCAGGCACCAGGAAAACACCAGAAAATGGCTGAGGCTGTTGTGGAGTAACAAAAAAGCAGGTTTCCTGTTTCCTCAGAAACTACAACAGAGACACAAGCAAAGCAATGGCTCTTGGCTTCACGAAGTCTGATGATGCACTGGGGGCCTGGGCGGGAAACGGGAGAGGACGCTAATAAGTGATTTGCCACGGCCCATTTCGGGATATCAAGTTTTACAGCTCGGGCTGTGCTTCCACGTCACCTGCTGGGAGGCAGTGGAGACAGGGGAGCCAAGTTCTCAGAAATGGCGGCTCTTTAGGGAGGGGTCACAGCCTGGGGTCCCCGGTGAGGAAAGAGTTGGAAGAGGACCATCCCAGGGAGAGCCTTCTGACCAAGCGTGCTGGGCTCCACGGTGGACCTCAACCAGGCAGAACTGGCTGCAACCGACCGGATGAACTGGATGCTCACAGGCGTTTTTGGGTCTCCGGGCTCCTCTCTCCGCTCTCCTCCATTCTTGTGTTCGGGGAAACAGAAGGCCAGGCTAGGAAGCACCGAGGGGACATGCTGGAGACGAGATGACAAGTCATCCTTTCCTAGGGGCGTCAGTGCTGGGAGGCAGAGGGCCCCAGCACCTGTCTGCTGGGCTGGCCTTCTGTCCGCACGTCCCACCTGTTTTTCTTGAAGCTTGGCCATGGGTCACATCAACCTCACTTGTAGACAGTTTCCTTATGGAACATTCCATTACTACACTCCTATCCAGAGTGACGGGGAAGACACTATTCCCCTTGGCTTACAGATGAGGAAACTGAGAATCCGAAAAGTAAAGCGGTTCCAGAGGTCACACTCCAATAGGGACAAGGCTCAGCGTGGGCTGTGTGCTGCAGCCAAGAGGCTCTGTGCTTTTCTACTTCAACATCCTGTCTCAGGGGCCTGGATGGTTTCATTAGGGTCTTGAGGCTTCTCCAGCATAAATTTCAAGAAAACGCACTGCTCTGGTTCATGTAAGGCGTCACTGCTGGTCAGTGTATGGTCATCCCAACCGTGGTTGTGTTCTTACAAAGACTGTTTCAAGGCCTTTTTCTAAAGGGCAATGGTAAAGAGGATTTAGAAAGGAGTTAAGATGTGGAACAGTAGTCCAAGAATAGATATAACTCATGATAGAACCGTTCTAATATAAGGTTTCCAAACAATACTACTTTTTGTAACATGATAAAGACTTTTTCACTGACATTTCTATTTTTTTTCTGGCCGCTCCAAATGAGTACAGTTTGTTTGCTCTCAACATGACATTGCATGTAATTTAAAACCCTCATTTGACTACTTTTAAAGTTTGCAGATTAACTATGACGATGCTAACAAAAAGCGGTAACAATACCCTCAACGGTTTCCATACATTGAGTGCCACTCACATGTGCCTATTATTTCCATTTTTGGGCTCTGAGGGGTTAAGTAACTCTCTCCAAGGTCCAGAGAACAAGTTGAAAGGATCCAGGGGATTTAATTCATTTCTGATATGTGTCAGATTGTTGCAAACTTTATTTATGCATCTTTTGAAGATGGTAGCCTGAAAATGGCTATTTTTAAAATAATTTTTTAATGTTTTTTTTTTCATTTACTTCTGAAAGAGATAGAGAGACAGTGTGAGAAGGGGAGGGTCAGAGAGAGAGGGAGAAACAGAATCCGAAGACAGGCTCCAGACCCCGAGCTAGCTGTCAGCACAGAGCCTGACACAGGTCTCGAAACCATGAACCCTGAGATCATGACCTGAGCTGAAGTTGGATGCTTAACAACTGAGCCACCCAGGTGCCCCTGAAAATGGCTATTAAGAATAACTAGGGATCTACACTTGACCTTGTAATACTTTTTGAGGAAATCTCACCTACAGGCAGTTTGACCTCTGGATTTTCTGCCCTGGATGCAGGCTGAGAAAGATGTTTTCCTCTAGCATTATTTGTAACCACAGGAAGGAAGGAAGGAAGGAAGGAAGGAAGGAAGGAAGGAAGGAAGGAAGGAAGGAAGGAAGGAAGACCTAAAAGTCCATTAAAACAAGATTGGATGAATAGAGTATCGATATGGAGTGGTCTGTGATATATTAAATGTCAAAAGCAAACTCCAACATATATTTGTAGTATGACCCTATTTTAGCAAAACCCATTTCAAATCAAACCAAAGGTCACATGTGAGTCTGTGACCCAACATGTATTTGCGCGTGCTCGAAAGATGCCCTCCAGCCTGTTGATATGGGTTGTCAGTGTGGCTGGAAGACTATTAATTTTTCTTCTCTATCTTTGGATGGATTCACTTGTTAAAGTAAGCATGAAATACTTTATAATAAAAAAATCAGATAAAGGAAATAAGAGGAATAAAATCACCAGGTAAACTCAAGGCTGAAGATTCAGATTTCCACGTAGAATCAAGGGATGTGAAAAATGAGCTGTGCTCCTGTTATGGGAAAGGTTATTCCCACAACTAGTCATTTTGAATCTGTAACAAGATTTTCCATTTTTAAATTGCTGGCTTCCAGTGTTGTGTTCTTATATTTGACTTGAGAAAAGAATTTACATGTTAACATAGTCAGCAATAATATAATCGCTGCAATGGAGAATATTCTCCAGTTATCACAGAGTCCTTGTCTCTCAAATAACTTAATTTTTCTTCTTGATTTAAACAGCCGATATGGATGGCAGAATAGATAACAGATAGCAAAGCTGAGGTCTGAATAAGGAAGCTGTGGCTGAACCAGAATGTGCTATCTTTCTAATAAAAAGTAATGCTGATTTAGTACCTGATAATGCACTTGATTGAATAAAATTTTTAAAAGGCTGCTGAATAGATTGATTTTCTAATGGACTTCGCGTGGACTTATTTCTGTCTTCCCTGTCCCTCCAGGAAGGTCTTTGTTTTGAATTACTGAATGATGGAAACGAGTTCCACTCTTAGTCTAAAAGTTGTAACAGAACCGTCAACTCTTGTTGAGAGGGGTGTCCCTGAGTTCTAGAAGCTCCAGGGTGAGATAAGAACCATGTGTGAAATGTGTGCAGTGAGCAGTCTCGTTCTTACTCTCCCTATTTCTGTGACTTTAATTCGATGGTGATCGCAAGACCACTTACCTCTGCGGCTCCCTCTATGTGATTATCCTGGTTGAAGTCCTCAGATGGTAGAGCTAGGACTCTCATCTGCTAATTCTATCAGCAGTGTCTTTAGCACGTCTGTTTTTACTGATTAATTTTTCTCCTTGTTATGGATTATATTTTTCTGTTTCTTTGCATGCCTTATAATTTTCGGTTGGACACCAGACATTGTGAATTTTACCTTGTTGAGTGTGTCACATTTTAATAACCCTTGAAATATGTTTGAGCTTTTTCTGGGACACAGATAGTCTTTAGAATCCATTTGATACTTCTGGGGCTTCTTTTAAGCTGTGTTGGGAAGGAACAGAGCTGTCTTCAGTTTTGGGTTTATTTGTCTATGGCACAGACAATACCCTTTGGAGTACGCTGTCTGATGCCCATGTCTTCTGAGGTGCTCCCCTCTGGCTGGTGGGAGCACAGACAGTTCCTAGCCAGGTGCAAACTCTGCTGATGATTCCACTTAGTCCTTCTTCGTGGAGTCCCTCCCTCACTTTGCCAAGTAGTCTTCTCACGTGTGCACACTGGTCGGTACTCAGCTCAAGACTCAAGGGGAGCAGATCCCTGGAGTTTTCTTTCTGCAGCTCTCTCCTTTCTGTGCTGCTCTCTTCTTATGGTGGCTCTGCCCTTCCAATTCTAGCTGCACTGGCTGCCCCAAATTCTTAACTGTGTCTTTTCAACTCATGGAGGTGGTCAGCCTCTGTGTGGGTTTCCCCGTTCTACATTATGGTCTGGAAACTCTCACCTGCGGTAAGCTGGGCCAATCACAGAGCTCATATCATTTATTTCCCTTCTCTTGGGGATCACTGGTTGACCTGCCTATTGTACAATGTCTGAAAAACCTTGTTTTCACATCTTGTCCATTTCCTAGTTACAGTGAGAGGGTAAATCCAGTCCTTGCTATTACATCATGATTGGAAGTACAAGTCTAGGAGCAAAGCCTCTCATGCTCAAAATGCCAGCTGGGTCCCTTGGTCTCAGTGGGTTTCTTTATCATTGTCGTATAAATCTGCAGCAAAGTAGTGTCCCTTAATGAGGCCCTAACATCGGAACGTCTGACTTGGGCCTTGGAAATTTGAATAGACTTTAGGGTTTTGGAAGGGCCAAGATGTCCAAGGAGGCTTTTTCCTGGTGACAAGAAGTAAGATCCTATCTCCCATGTGGTAGTCACAAGAGCTTCTTTAAATCACAAATCTGTCCCTCTCCTGCTGAAAATACTGTAATGGCTGCCCATTGTTTACATGATGAATAGCACCATCCTTGTTCTTGCTGCAAACTCATCTCCTGTGTCTGACCCCTTCTTCCTGCCACCGCAGATGCTGGCTTTCTCTCAGTTCTTTGCCCTGTCCAACCAGCCTCTGGCCACCCCCCCCCCCCACACACATCCCACCCC
>NW_027532585.1:4172288-4214238 GCF_008692635.1 Crocuta crocuta | reverse complement strand
CCGGCACACTTTCACCTCCAGTCCCTGTTCATCTGTCAGGCCTCAGCTGTGATGTCACTTCCCTAGACTAAATCCTACTCGGGGGTCCCATAGCTCTCTGCACTCTCCTTACAGCATTTACACCAGTGTAATGGTGGGGAGACTTGTTATCCACGGGTAATTGTACCTGGAAAAGTCACCTTAAACCAAGCCTGCTTAACATGGAAGACAAAATTTCATGGGAAAGAGAGGGGATTAAAAAAAAGAAATAAAAGAGAGAGACTTGATTCAGAAAGTTCAGAAAACCAAAACTAGAAACAATGAAGAGAAATTGATTTTTGTCTTATTTCTACCCAATATTAGTCTCTAATTCCAGCCACATACTGAGGTTTTAGAATGAATAGAGAAGCGTGACTGACGCCCCTCCATTGTCGACGGCGGGGTGCAAGCGTGACACCCCAATCAGATGCTGATCATTTTGAAGAATGTAATTTTTATGATAAAACTGGATTATGGCATGGTATGGCTTCCCACAAACTTAGAGAAAGCTGTTCATTGCAAAAAAAAAAGTCTAGGGCTTCATGGGTTCTCCCAAGGGCTTCCCTTAACTACTTGATGGTCTAACTGTTTGACATTAGTTCATCACCTCTGCCCCCACCCCCATCCACTGTTATCTTGTCCCGTTGTTACCAGAGCCTCATCTGTCATTGGCTTGGAGTGGGGGTTCAGACAGTTATCTCATAGACCTCGTAAAATCCTACAGCTTTGGTGAAGTCTTCAATTTCTCTTTGCAATCTGTTTGTGTTACAATTGCATTGTACTGTCAGATAACCCACTATGGAGAAAGGCAGGTCAAAAGTGATGACAGCTCTTTGGCCCGTGATGGAGGCTGATGTGATATAGGTTGTTCAAGTGAAAACTGATCTTACAAGTGGTTGGCTCACTGATGTATATTTTTCACATTGTTATGATAAATTTTGTTTTCCTATACGAACTCAAGAGTACGAAGTCCTAGGTACACATGTCGGTATACTTACTTGTGTGATGTTGTTTCCCCAGCTGGACATTGGCTCCATAGGAGAGGGACTTCTGAACTGTAGGTGCCCATAAGAGGTCTGGTTGAGTCAAGACACAATACAAGGTTTGCTGAAAAAATAAAGAATCCGAAGAAGAGCCAGGAGGAGAGGCACCTCGGGACAGTGGTCTCAGCTCATCACATCATTCCATCATCAGCGAGCTGAGATCCTTAAGGTCAGCCCCCACACATTGGTGGTGATCACTGTGATGATTTGTTGAAATTCTTTCTTGTTCTTTGGTGGTGTTCAGTAAGATGAATGCATAACCCAGCTTACGCCGTGCAGAGAAAGGCAAAGGAGAGGAGCCTGTCCTCTAGAAGGCAGGCATTTTAGACAGAAGGACTCTTCCCCTGAACACAGTATGTGAGGTGCGGTGTGGCGGGAACTCGGGAGAAGGAGAAGATCCAGGAGAAGGAAGTGCTGTCACTTCTGGTCACTTCTGGCCTCCACTGGGAGATCCCTGCTGCAGTTCTGCCCTGATCCAGCCTGGGGGCAGGCAGCGTGCGTCCATGTGTGCATGTGTGTTTAACAAGTTCCTTGTGGGGCGCCTGTGTGGCTCAGTCAGTCTCAGTGAGACTTAAGCATCTCACTCCTGATTTTGACTCAGGTCATGATCTCATAGTTTGTGGGTTCGAGCCCCATGTTGGGCTCTGTGCTGACGACTCAGAACCTGGAACCTGCTTCCGATTCTGTGTCTGCCTCTCTCTCTGCCCCTCCCCTGCTCACACTCTGTGTGTCTCTCTCTCAAAAATAAATAAACATTAAAAAGAATTTAACAAGTTTCTTGTGTGGTTTTGGGAGACTCAGGCCTGTCTCTGGGAGAGTTACTTCTCAGGCCCGGGAAGGTATAATAAAGAACCAACATTTTAGCCCCATACTGTGTCTCGGAGGAAATGCAGTGCTTCTGGTGATTTTCTTTACTCAGGAAAATGTCACTGGAAGGTGGCTTGCACTGAGGGATAATTTAGCCCCTGGAGAATGCCTGTTATTGGGCTTTTGCCCTTCACCATTATATAAGTATTCTTTTTTTTTTTTTTTTCTGAGAGAGAGACAGAGAGAGACAGTGTGAGCAGGGGAGGGTCAGAGAGAGGGAGATACAGAATCTGAACCAGGCTGCAGGCTCTGAGATGGCTGTCAGCACAGAGCCCAATGTAGGGCTCGAACCCATGAACCATGAGATCATGATCTGAGCCAAAGCCGAATGCTTAACCGACTGAGCCACCCAGGCGCCCCCATTATGTAAGTATTCTTGATGGCAGTGGGAAGTAGCCATGGAAAAAGACATTTTTTGATGTTTTACTGGAAAAGTGCTGTAAGTTTGCATTTTATTTTAAGTGTACTATTATATAAAAATGATATCTCCCCAGCCAAACAGGAAGTTCTAAGCCAGTCCTGCAAGTAAAATCACACTCTTGGAAGACACAGCATGTAGCTTCTGTGGGCCTGTGTTCATTCAGGCAGCAGCATAAGGGTTCACATAGTCCTGTTTGTGAAACTCCTAGTAATGATTCTTCTCTGGAAAAGTATCAGTTCCCCCCATGATTCCCTCCCCTTCTGCAAATATGGTCCCAGATGTACCAGCAGCAGCCGTATCTGGGTCCTTGTGAGCACTGATTCTGAATTAGAAAAATAAAATCACTCTTGGCTAATATACTCTATCACTTCCAGCTCCACTTTCAGGAACACAACCCATGAAGTTATCAGTTCTGTTCTGAGGGCAGTTAGATGTTCATTATGATCTAGTTCAATCACTTAAGACAACAAAGAAAACTCATATCTGTTGTTCCTCTTTCCATTTCTTCTCCAACTAACTTTTAACAAGTGTTGGGTTAGTTTCCAGATAGGTAAAAACATAACATTTTAAGATTCACTAGGATTCTTCTTCCTCCTACAATTGGCGGGGAGGAGTTCTTCTACGGGAGGTCAAGTCCCAGCTCTGCGTTTGCATTTTCTGAAAGCCTCACATCCCAGCAGGAACGTCTTTTGGGATTCGGATGTTGATAGTAATTTCCTCTCCTCATATGCCAGGATCAGTCCGTTTCTTTCTGGACAGCCTTTTCTGACTTCATGTTTTAGCTTCGAATCAGCAAGATCATAAACTGCTGAGGAAGCATTTTATGGTGACACTCACATGTCAGGTACCCGAATCTCAGAATCTCTTGCCTTGAGGCATGAAATTCCAGAGACTCAGCTATGCCTCAGTTTAGTTCATGGAATTTTACCGCAACCATGAGTATTCATTTGAAGATTTAGAAAAAAAATATATATATATATATTATTTGAAAAATATATGTATGTATGTATGTATATATATTATTTGAGAGACAGAGAGAATGAGAGCACGAGCTGGGGAGAAAGACAGAGGGAGAGAGAGAATCTTAAGCAGGTTCCATACTCAGAGCAGAGCCGGATGCAGGGCTCGATCCCACAACGCTGGGGTTATGACCTGAACCTAAATCAAGAGTCAGACACTCAACCAACTGAGGCACCCCATGTTATGAAGATTCAGAATCACAGAATGAGTGTGTTGCAGAATCACAGAACCAGAAGGGGACTTTAATGATCATTTAAATTTGATCATTAGCTGACTCTCTTCATTTTATAGTGCAAGAAAGATTCAGTGCCCGAGGTCACACAGTTAGAGGTGGGGTCCCTGACTCCTGACTTATCCTGGGATACCCCAATGTATAGTAAGAGTCTCACTTCCAGCTGCTTGGTACGACAATGCTGACATGCAGTCTTTGTAAATTAAATCATGGGCTAGTCTCTTGAAACCCAATGATTTTATTTCATCTAGTGCTGGAGATTGCAATTTATTGCATATTATTCCCCTCTTGGAGCACAATTTTAGGTGGACATAAAGTAGTATCAAAGAAAAGGCCATTTCTAGTCCCCAATTTATGACGAAAACAGTTTTCAATTTTCCAAAATGTTCTTACAAAGAAACCCAAAGTACCTGTGGATCCACCCTATTATTTTCTGCAAAGCTCCAAGGGGCAACAATCATTTTACCCTTCATATTTGTAGGGCCATTCTATGGATAGTCCATGAATCTCGTCACTCTGAGATTCCATTTGTTGTTGTTTCAGATTTTTATTCGGCTTCTAGTTAGTTAATGTATAGTGTAATAATGACTTCAGAATTAGAATTTAGTGATTCATCACTTACATGTAACACCCAGTGCTCATCACAAGTGCCCTCCTTAATGCCCATCACCCATTTAGCCCGTCCCCCACCCACCTCCCTCCATCAACCCTCTGTTTATTCTCTATCATTAAGAGCCTCTTATGGTTTTCAGACTACACTGACTGTCATAGCACTCTTGTGAAGTAGTCAGATGTGGGTCACATGCCCCATTTTACAGACTGAGGAACTGAGGCTCAGATAGATTCTCAGTACTCCCCCTGGGGATTCCCACGGGACTCCCTAGGTGTGAACGCCTGTGTCAGTATCTTCTTCCTCCAAGTCTGTTCTTACAACTTTGGGGGTCTGTGGAAAACCGTGCAGACATCTCTTAGGTCTGCTCTATGACCTCTCGTATGCGAGGATCATCAGGATGCTGTCACTCTGCGCAAAGGGTCCCACCTTTCCTTCACCGAGAGGATCCAGGCATGGGGTGTGAACGAGGTCTGGGAATGTCTGAGTGTTGCCCATCCCCACCATCACCCTCTGCTGGGGGGTTCTTCCCTCCACCTCCTCCCCTCTAGCTTCAGTCCTACAGCTGGGGTCCTGATTCCATTCTGCTCAGGGGGGTTAATGGGACCTTCTCTGGAGCAGGTGACGTGTAAGGTGACCCCTGAAGGATGAGTATAGTCAGCCCAGTGAAAGTCATTGGCTGTGGCATAAAGCATTTTCTAGGCAAAAGGAAATGGTGTGAAAGCCGTATGTGATATTTTATGACTGGAGGGTAGAGTGTGTGTGTGTGTGTGTGCGCGCGCGTGCGTGCAAGCACACACAGGAAGACAGGAAAAGATGGACCCTTGCCTCATTTGGGCTCACCACAACCTGATGCCACTTCAAGGGAAAAATCACTGGCTGGCAGCAACAGGTCTTAAAATGGCCACCTTGCTAGTTAGATTCCAAAGTTAGTGGCCACCTCTGGCTGGGGCAGATGAGCACATATGCCCTCATGCTCTTGAAAAGCCTTGAGTGGTGCAGTGAGGCCTTTTGTGGGATTACCGAAGGCTGGTTGTGAGGGTACCACCTCCGCACCAGTCAGCTCTGAGAGCCTGGAAAAGTTGTGCTCTCTCTGAGGGACTGCAGTAGGTCTGTTAGCTTGGTTTGTTTTCATCTGGCAAACACCATGCACGGTTAGGCTGCAACTGATAGCATATCCCTTTTTCTCTTGGCTGCTAGGAAGCTCAGGGAAGACTTTTCCTCATATATTTTAAAAAATGGAAAATCACTTTATTGATTTTTACAAACATCCATAAAATTTATAACATTTTATAAATGTATAATTTTATAAACATAGTAATAATTTTAAAATTTCAACAATGTAGCCCTGTATGAAAAAGAGTTTTCCCTTCCTTCCTTCCTTCCTTCCTTCCTTCCTTCCTCCCTCCCTCTCTCTCTCTCTCTCTCTGTCTCTTTCTTTCTTTCTTTCTTTCCTTCTTCCTTTCTTTCCTTCTTTCTTTCTTTCCTTCTTTCCTTCTTTCTTTCTTTCCTTCTTTCCTTCTTTCCTTCTTTCCTTCTTTCCTTCTTTCTTTCTTTCTTTCTTTCTTTCTTTCTTTCTTTCTTTCTTTCTTTCTTTCTTTCTTTCTTTCTTTTCTTTCTTTCAAGTAGACTTCATGCCCAACACGGGGCCTGAATTCACCACTCTGAGATCAAGATCTGAGCTGAGGGGTGTCTGGGTGGTTCAGTCGGTTAAGTGTCTGACTCTTGATTTCAGCTCCGGTTATGATCTCGCAGTTGTGAGATTGAGCCCTGCATCAGGCTCGCTCCAATGACGTGTAAACTGCTTAGGTTTCTGTCTCTCTGCCCCTCCTCTGCTTGCATGTGTCCAAGCTCTTTCTCTCTCAAAACAAATAAATAAACTTAAAAAACAAAAAAAGACCTGAGCTGAGATCAATAGTCAGACGCTTAGCCAACTGAGCCACCCAGGCACCCCCGAAATAGAAAGTTTCAAATTCACTCCAAATGTTACCACGAGGCAAAAATACTCTAAATATTATCTCATGTTTCTGTGTAGGTACTTATTCCTATATATCAATACTGTGACTAAACTTCCTTACACCTATTTTACTTACCACACCTATCAACCTAGATGTATGGCAGCCCATTCATGAGAAAGAGATAATATGAATTATGTGTTTTATTTTAAATATAATATCTTAAAGTTCATTCGGCTTGATTTTAAAAGAAGAAAAAAGAAGCTAAAGCAAAGTGGAAAGAATTGTTGAAATAAAATTCTTTCATCATGAGAGATATTCATTTTTTTTTAATGTTTATTTCTTTTTGAGAGAGAGACAGAGTGTGAGCAGGAGAGGGTCAGAGAGAGAGGGAGACAGAGAATCCAGCTCTGAACTGTCAGCACAGAGCCCAATGTGGGGCTCGAACTCAGGGACCGTGAGATCATGACCTGAGCCAAAATCAAGAGTTGAATGCTTAATTGACTGAACCCCCAGGCACCCCCAGAGATATTCTTTTTCTAAAGGATCTCTCTAAGGTTAAGAAAAGAGATTATGGGGGAAAACATTGAATTTGGGGTAATTGTGTTTTTCGAACTACATGTTTCAATTTAGACAGTTACTTCCCCCCACGAATGAGCATGTTCACACCCCCTCACACCCTGCCCTCGTTACTTGATTTTTGTTAGTTTGGTCATCGTTATCCTGTGCACTTATAACATGTTGCAGTTCACACAGCAGTTTAGTATAAATTCTATGTTTAAATGGATTTTTTGGCCACCGTTGGCCATTTCCCCACAACTTCTCCATTGCTCAGAGAGACCCTGCAGTTCCTGAATTTAAAAATGACTTTTAATTGTTTTTTAATGTTTGAGAATGCCTGTTGCCTTTATGCCTGCCCAGCGCCTTGACTAGATGTAGTGCTCTTGGTCTCCCTTCCTTTCCTTTTGAACAGAGTGTCCTTGCTCCACTGTGACATTAAACGTGGCCATGGAGAGCCTGAGAGCAGCCTGACCCTCTCCCTCCTCTGCGGTCATCTGCTTTTGATACGTGGATCCTTGAGGAATTGTTACTTCTTTATTGAAGTTAAATTACTTCATCAGGACGTATCATGGGGGTGAACGTTCTGAATGAAAATTTTTCCTTTTTTTTTGTTCTGGAACATTACGTACTATGGATTCTGTTCTTCCTTCATTTCAGACAGTGCTGTATTAGATCAAGCAATACTTTTCCATTCGATATTTTTTCCATTCCATTTTTCTGGGACACCAATCACCCTCATGTTGGATTCTCTTTGCTCCAATTTTGTTGTCTTTTTATCTCTGTTCTTTGTAATCATCCAAGAAGTTTCTTTTTGCCAATAACTCAATTTTCATATTTGTGCTGTTCTTGCATATTTTAATTAAGTTATTTGTTTTTAAATATTGTTTTTTTGGTCTGCAATTTATTTCCTTTGGTTTGTAGACTCCATTTCTCTCTCATTCTGTCATTTTGTTGAATGGTTCATCGTGTTGTTATGAAAGTTTCAAACATACAGAACAGTTGAAAAAATTACGGTGGACACCTATATACCCACTACCCAGATTCTATAATTAAAAGTCTGCTCTACTTGCCTCATGATATATCTGTTCATCAGTTCACCCCTCAGTCCATCAATCTATTATATCTTTCATTATGTTTCTTTTTTTTAACTTTTTATTTATTTCTGAGAGAGAGAGAGATAGCGTGAGCAGGGGAGGGTCAGAGAGAGAGGGAGACACAGAATCTGAAACAGGCTCCAAGCTCTGAGTTGTCAGTACACAACCTGACGCGGGGCTCAAACCCACCAACCGTGAGATCATGACCTGAGCCAAAGTTGGCTGCCCAACTGACTGATCCACCCAAGTGCCCCTCTTTCGTTATGTTTCATAAGCAAGCATTGACATTGGCATAAGTCCCTCTAATTCAGCATAAATATCATTAAGTAGAGCTTAATATTTGATTACGGTTACTTTTTTCTACTTTGAGGTAAAATTTGCATACAATGAAATGCACAAAATTTTGGCATACCATGCACAATTTGACGAACTTTTCCCAAGAATTTACTGCAAAAAATTTTAACTACACAACAAAGTTGAAACACTTTTATAGCAAACAACTATATATTGACATTTAGTAGTGCTTACTCTATCATAGATGTAACATACTTCTGATGTAAAATGTATATGCAATGAAATGCACAATTTTTTTTTAAATTTTTAAATGTTTTATTTATTTCTAGGAGAGAGAGAGAGAGAGAGAGAGAGAGAGACAGCGTGAGCAGGGGAGGGTCAGAGAGAGAGGGAGATACAGACTCTGAAATAGGCTCCAGGCTCTGAGCTGGCAGTCAGCACAGAGCCCGATGCGGGGCTCAAACCCACGAACCACGAGATCATGACCTAAGTGAAAGTCTAAGACTTAGCCACCTAGGTGCCCCTGAAATGCACAAATCTTTTTTTTTTCTTAATATATTTTTATTTATTTCTAGGAGAGAGAGAGAGAAACAGCGTGAGCAGGGGAGGGTCAGAGAGAGAGGGAGTCACAGACTGAAACAGGCTCCAGGCTCTGAGCTGGCAGTCAGCACAGAGCCCGACGCGGGGCCCGAACCCACGAACCGCGAGATCATGACCTAAGCGAAAGTCGGACGCTTAACCGACTAAGCCACCCAGGCGCCCCAAAAATGCACAAATCTTAAATGTACACTTGATGAATTTTAACAGGTACATACACTGTGTACTACCAAAGCACTACCAAAATACAGAATATTAGCTCAGGTAGTTCTCTATGCCCCTTCTCAGTCTGTCTCCATCCCATTTCCCCAAGGTACCCACTACTGTAATTTGTTTTCACATAGACTGGTTTTGCTAGAAGTTCACAGAAGCGGAATCATATAGGATGCATCTATTGTGTAAGTTACCTTCCACTCAGCACACTGTCTTTGAGATCCATTTTTTCATTGTGTAGTAGTCTTCCAATGCAGGATGTCCTGCAGTGTAGGCGATCATTCTCTTACTGAGAGATTCCGGGGCTGTTTCCAGGTTTTGACTGTTATGAATAAAGCTGTTAGGAACATTCTCGTGCCAGTCTNAGGGGGGGGGGGGGGGGGTGTCTCCTTCATCTTACGTTGCCAGAACTTTTCTCTAATTGTCTCTAAGTGTTGTATCATCTTGCACCACCACCTGCAGAGTCACAGAGTTCCAGTGGCTTCATACCCTTGGCAACATCGGGTGTCGTTGGCGTTTCTTTCTTTCTTTCTTTTTTTTTTAAATTTTAAATGTTTATTTATTTACTTTTGAGAGAGTGATAGAGAGACAGAGCATGAGCAGGGGAGGAACAGAGAGAGGACACGCAGAATCCGAAGCAGGTTCTGGGCTCTGAGCTGTCAGCACAGAGCCCGACACGGGGCTCGAACTCACAGACCATGAGATCATGACCTGAGCCGATGTTGGACGCTCAACCGACTGAGCCCCCCAGGTGCCCCTTGTTGGCGTTTCTTAAGTGTTTGCCCTTCTGGTGGGGGCAGTGGTCATTTTAGACTCTAAAAAAAAATTAGATTCGTATTCTTATTGCATTTTGGTTTTGACGAAGGCGCTTGTAAAGAATTTTCTTTTGTTGTTTTGTTAATGTTTCCTGCATGGACCGTTTATGTGTTTCTTGTTTTGGTTGCTGTGTTTCTGTTCCCCTTGGGGAGGAACGCTCATCAGCTGCACATCTCTTGTTGCCTACTTGCTATATGATTTCTTTTTACTGAGCTCATGCCTGAGCAACTCTCTCCAGGCCTTTATTTTGATCTAATGGAATATGGTCAGCTTCTTGACTCTCCTCCATCATACTTGAGGATGGCTTGATTTTTCCCCCTTGGTTACATTATTTTTTTTAAGTCAGGGTCCGTCAGTGATGAATTATGATACATTAAATAATACAATTTAATATAGCATGATACCCACAATACGAGTCAGTAAAATCCATCCTTTTCTAGGCATTCAGTTCTATGAATTTTGGCAAAGGTATGCAGTATTATGGCTGCCACCACAACCAAGATAATATGCCATTTCTCTCATCTCACCAAGTTCTATCATCCCCCCTTGTCAGTCCTATAGCCCCACCCCCGATCTCTGGCAACCACTGATCTGTTTCCTGTGCCTATACCTTTGCCTGATTTAGAATGTTCTATAAATAGAGCCGTACACTGGGAAACCTTTTGAGGTGTCCTTTTTCACTCAGCACAATGCTTTTGAGATTCCTCCATGTTTCTTTCATGAATCAACAGTTTTGCTTACTGTTGTTTTATTATTATTTATTTATTGCTCAATTTCTTATCGAACATTATTCCATTGTATGGACGTACCACAATTTGTTTATCTGTTCAGCAATTAACGAACATTTGAGTTATTTCCAATCTTGGGTGATGATTATAAAAGCTTCTGTTGATAATTGTGTACGGATGTTTTTGTGGGTGTTTCTGTCCTTTGCTGTATTTTGAGGCATGGCGTTTCATGTCAGAGCCACATATTCTTGTCTCACGCACCTCCAAAAAAGAGGTGTCTGTGAGAGACTCCCCCTACTGAAGCGTTGGCAAATACCCTCTCCAGAGCTCACCATGCCCACTTTGGGGTGTATGCCGTTCCCACAGAGGGACTCTCGGCTTTGAATCATTTCCCCTAATTCCCATAGAAGCCTGACATGCTCAATTTTTGTCAGAGTCAGTCAGGGCCCTGATCATAACCCCATTTTCCTCTCATTTATTCCCAGCAGCATTTTCTACTCTTCCCCAGTCAATGGAGGGAAGGCTGCGAATCCTCCTTCAGGCCTCACTCGAGATCTGATGGTATGAGGGGAGACTCCCGGGATTTCTTCTGGCCCCCGTATGAGGCAGCGTTCTTCAGAGAAACAGAACCAGTAGTAGACTTATATGTACATCTATATTTTTATAAGATATTCCTCATGTGATTATGGAGGGTGGGAAGTCCTATGGTGGGCCCTCGGCAAGCTGGAGGTCCAGGGAAGCTAGCGGTGACATTCTAAGGCCTGAGAACCAGAGAACTGATGGTGTAGATGCTGATTCCAGTCTGAAGGCCTGAGTACCGGGAGCCTTGAAGATGAAACAGTGTTTCAGGTTGAGAGAGAGAGAGAGAGAGAATCCCCTCCTCCTCCACTTTTTTTCTTTCATGTAGGCTCTCAAAGCACGGGACGATTCCCATCCACACTCAGGAGGGCAGTCCACTCTCCTCAGTGTATCTGTTCAAACGCTGACCTTTTCTGAATTGGCCTCACGGGCACACCCAGAAATAATGTTTAACCAGATATTTGGGCATCCCGTGATCCAGTCAGGTTGACATATAAAATTAACTAGCTCTGCCCACCCTCCCTCCCCCAAATGTCTTCTGGGGGGTGTTGAGAGTGAGGCCGGACATCTTGCCGCACGGAATCATTTTACTCTCCTCCGTAACTTTTTATATCTTTCCTTGGCTGACACTTTTGAAGTTTAAGGCTTTGGGCTGAGCCTTTTTCCTTGATCACCTTTTCTTTTCTTTCTTTCTTTTTTTTTTTTATTAAATCAATTTCTTCAGCTATTAGGGGAGGATGGTTCCATATGCTTCTGTGATCCATCCTAACTCAGAAATCTCTGTTTACCATTAAAAACTGTGCGGCTCTTTTTGACTTGTGTTTCCATGTCCTAACCTTTCCTCTGGCCTCATCCTACTATTCAAGTCTGATTTTCCTTCCTGCAGATTTCTACTTTAAAATTTTATTGTGCTATATATAGGTTTACAAGTTGCCCCAAATGCTTTTTGGAATGTAGCGGGATATAAATAAGTCCAAAAGACTGAGCACACATCAGAGTCCATCGAGGGTTCCCTATGACCTACAGGGTCCTACAGCTAAATTAGCAGATGGGTGTTGTGGATCTAGTGGTGAGTTCACCAAATAAACCCATAATGCTCTTCAGGAACCACATCCATCCATGTTGTGGCAGCTGAGACTGTGTTGAGCAGGAGTCACAAACGCAAATGCCTCCAGAGCCAGGCAGGTCCAAATAATGAGTGAAACAGGCTGGTAGAAGGCAATAGGGAGCAGTGAGGACTGTAGCAAACTAGAGAGCATCTGGCCTAATGATGACTTCTTCTCCTCAACTCCAGTGGATCCACAAACATGTGGGCTACTCTTACCAGAACTTTTAGATATGAGGCAATTGGCTAGGCACATGTTTAGAACACCCCCTCACTCCCTTTCACCATGAAATCCTTCCTTCAGATGAAATGTCTGATGGAAATCAAGTGCCGATGAGAGTAAATGTGGGGCAGCTTAGCTGGTTTGAGTGTGGCAGCCGGAGGCAGAGACCTTCTCTGGCCCCTCCTTGAAGGTCTCAAGGCTCTGGGAATAATCTGGAACCCTTCACACTAGATCATGGTTAAGGTCCTTCCTCCCTGCTCCGATCTTGTCTTGTGCCTTATGGACCCCTGGGAATAGTCACTCAGTGGCCTCCCAGCCCTGGACATGGCGATTTTGCACATCACTTATTGACCTTGAACTAACTTTAGTGCCTATGAGTGCTTTGTAAATGTAGACATTATTTTCAAAGAGTGTTTTTCATCCAATGGACAAAATGCTGAGTGTGTGTCCGTGTGTGTGTGTGTGTGTGTGTGTGTGTGTGTGTAAGGATGGCAGCACATCTGTTCTTGGGCTTTTACAGTTCCATGAAGGCCAAGTTGATCTTATAGAGAATGTCTAGATTGAGTGATAATTCTAGAACAAAAGTCAGCAAACTATTGTCCGTGTATTAAATTCTGTGCGTAGCCTGTGTTTGTACATGATGTGAGCTAAGAATGCTTTTCACATTTTTAAAAGATTGCAAAAAAAAATAAAAAAGTAAAAGAATACATGACAGAGCCCCTATGTGGTCTTCAAAGTCTAAAATATTACTATCTGGCCCTTCATGGAAAAAGTTTATGGAGCCCTGTTCTGGAATAGCTCTTATGTTTTCATTTAGTCCGAACCAGCCAGTCCCAAGCCTGTAACTATGCATCCTCTGTAGAAGCTGTATGTACGTACTGCTTTTTTCTGCTCTGAGACGTCTGCTGCTGTTGACTTGTTCCCTGCCTCTCCTACGGACCAGCATGATCCTCCCTGCAGACGGAGGCAGATGAGGGCTTGACCAACCTCGAGCACAGTGGCTACACCCCCTCCCCATGTCTCTCTCCAGACCTGGCCCCTTAAACGCCGTATTCCCCAAATGGCTGAGGCTGCCACAACCATATTGGGGAACCTGTTGGCTTCCAGCTGCCCGAGTGGCAGCCATATGATGCTCTTGCACGAGCAGTTCCCAGAGCAGTGAAGACTGGGCTTAACTATTGAGTTCAGGTGGTCCAAGTCTCTCTGAGCTCACATGGGTCCCACTGATGTTCTCTGGGGGTTGGTAAGTACCAGGGGCCCCACTGATGTTGTTTCCACTTCTCAAACTCTGGAAGGTGCTCTTGGAAGCCGTTCTGGCCAGCCAGCCTGAGGGCACCCGTGTGCGCCTTCCAGTTGCTGGCTTCAGATGTTGCTCTTGGCATCTAGAGGGCACAGCCCCCTCCTCCACTCCAGAGGAAGTCATTCACACCACAGCTTGTGGCTGTAACTAAAGGCCACCCCCTTTGGGTTCCAGTGGACAAAATCATGCTCTGGTCAGAGCATCGCATCAAGGGCCGGCACATCCCTGCCCAAACCTGGCTTCAGCTCCAGCTCCCACTGTGCAAGTCATATCCCTTCTGGGGGACTCAATGTCCCCATTTGGAAAGGGTGAATGGAGGGCTAGATCCCTGATTTTCAAAGTTTTTAAAATGTTTTATTTATTTCAGAGAGAGAGAGAGAGAGAGAGAGAGAGACAGCGTGAGCAGGGGAGGGTCAGAGAGAGAGGGAGACACAGAATCGGAAGCAGCCTCCAGGCTCTGAGCTAGCTGTTAGCATAGAGCCTGATGCGGGGCTTGAACCTACGAACGGTGAGATCATGACTTGAGCCGAAGTCAGATGCTTAACCGACTGAGCCACCCAGGTGCCCCAAGATCCCTGATTTTTAAACAGGAGTTTTCAAGCCAGGGGACAAGATCTTTAGGATATATTTATATTTATTTTTATTTTCATTTTAGAGACAAAGACAGAGCACATGAGCAGGGAAGAGGGGCAGAAGGAGAAACAGAGAAAGAGAGAAGGGGGGAGAGAGGGAGAGAGAGAGAGAATCCTAAGCAGGCTCCAAGCTCAACTCAGAGCCCGATGTGGGGCTCAATCCTGTGACCCTGGGATCATGACCTGAGCCAAAATCAAGAGTCGAGTTGGATGTTCAACTGACTGAGCCACCCAGGCACCCCAAGAGATATTTCAAAATATTCTATTTTTATTTTACCAGTTAGTCAAAATAATGGATGTACACATCTTCTGGCTCATCTGGTTGGTCATCTTACCTGGGTTGGCCAAAGAGTTTAGTGCCCGAGTTTCAGCTGTGCTCAAGAAGATGTGGGGTCACTCAGGAGGTCACTCAGGAAAACACACTCTAATTCTCATGGGCTGATGAGAGCAAGAGCGGAGGTGGCTGAGAATCTGTATCCACCGAGGGCTCATGACGTCATGGCTTTCTGTGCGAATGGAAGTCGTTGCAATGTTGAGAAGGGAAAACCAAGCAGGAAAACTGAGTCATCACACAGAACTCTTAGTATCAGCCTTGTCAAGGACGAGCACCCCAGCAGCCCGGCCCTGCCACGAACAGCAGTGACTCTGTAGCAAAAACATCAGCAGCTGCATTATGTTAATGCCATTCTTTATAATTTTACTGTTTTTGTCATTTTGTTGGCATTTACTCCAATAACGTTTTTTTGTTTTTTTTTTAAATTTTTAATGTTTTATTTATTTTTGAGAGAGAGACAGAATGTGAGCAAGGGAAGGGCACAGAGAGAGGGAGACACAGAATCCAAAGCAAGCTCTAAGGCTCCAGACTATTGGCACAGAGCCCGATGTGGGGCTCGAATCCATGAAGCGTGGGATCATGACCTGTGTTGAAGTCGGACGCTTAGCCTACTGAGCCACCCAGGTGCCCCACCAAGAATGATTTTTAGTTTTCTGGTTGTACAAAAGCTAATGGCCTAAGATGCTTACATCTAACCTTGCATATATATGTGTGTGTATATTTAAGTAATGCTATAATCCAAGTAGTTTCAGTCAAACTTGGGGCCCTGTAGACATTTTTTTCCCTTTTCAAAGCGATGTGCACTTTACCCAATGATCAACAGTCTAGCACAGGGGCTGCAAACTGTGAAGGACCAGAGGTAGACATTTAGGATGTGCCAGTCATATTATCTTTACTGAAACTACTCAGCTTTGAAGTCACAGTGCACAAGAGGCCATAAATAATGAGTACATGATCGGGCATGGCCGTCTTCCAATAAAACTTTATTGACAAAAACAGGCAGTGGGCCGGATTTAGCCATCCGCAACTAGCTTGCCGATTGATGCTGGTGTACAAGGTGGTCGAGGCACCGTCCTTCTCAGATACGTGGCAAAGACAGGTTTTTCTTCCCTGGTGTCTCAAAAAAGCCCACTTTCTGCTGCAGAAACTCCCTGAGGTGCTCAGAAGTGAGCTGCTGACTGCCCGAGTGAGAAGGTAAGGTTCTTCCTTCACGCCGGAAGGCTCCTTGCTTTGGACCCTGACTCAGCTGAGATTATTGGTGTGTCTCCTGATGGCCGCCGCTGCACCTTTGTCAGGGAATCATCCCGTTCCCCTGGCACACACACCTTGCCAACATTTGGATGCTGTTATCGAAATAATCCTGCATCCAGCCTTGGGAAGCTGGGCCCTTTTATCTTTCTCTGTAAATCACCCTCTCCCTCCACCTAATCCTGCCTGGCCTGCTCCTCTGAACTCTCTCCAATCTGTCTCTGGTGAGCTGGTTCTGAGCACTGCTGGCTGTAGGCGGCCAGGTGCAGCCTTGCTGAGGCTTCGGGAAAAGGGAGGGGTGCCTCTTCCATCTGCCAGAGATGGGGTTTTGCCTGCAAATTTCCACACCTTTTCTCTGCTCTTGCCGAATGGGGCCCAAGAAAGCTGTCGATTCAACATGCCCCAATTTACTGAGTTCCCCACCAAGGGTCAGGTCTGTGCCAGACACTGAGGGCACAGCCCTGGAGATGGTGGAGGTGCCAGGCCATCTCGGGGCCTGTGTGAAATGGATGAACAAATGCACAAAATATGTGTTTTCAAAGCACTGTGGAAGAAACCAGTGAGAGTTGAGATGGACAAGGGGGAGAGGTAGAGAGTACAGAGGTGTCTGTTCATGGAGAGGGGCTGAGAAGTTTCGGCAAGGAGGTGACACCCATGCCTAGGCCTAAAAGATAGAAGGAGCCAACCATGAGAACAGTGGAGGGAGGAAAATTCTGTACAGATGGATAGCATGTGCAAAGGTCCTGTGGTGGTAAAGGGCTTCTGGGCTTAAATTCCGTGAGGAGCAGAAAGGAAAGTGTCTGCTCAGAGACCCCTGCTCAGAGTTTTTAGGGCTCTTTGGGAAGACGGGCTCAGTAGTGCCCTGGGCAGTGCCAGGAAGAACGTGCACAGCGGATGTGAATAGCATGTGAATACTATTCACTTAATAGCCTAATACTCACATAATGAGCTAATAATCATCATTATAATAGCTTCTCTTTAACCATATGCTCGACACTTTGCTAAATTTATTGCATTTAATATTTAGGGCAATCATTTGAAGAAGTTATGCTCTCTCCTACATTTTATAGATGAGGAAACTGAGGCTCAGAGAGGTCAGGTAGGCTCAGAGAGGTCAGGTACAATGTCATACAGCTAATAAATGATGGAGCTGGGCTTCTAATCCACAGCAGCTGGACTCAGAGCCCCTGTTTTATTATCACTTTGATTCACACTTTTTTTTCTATTACATTTGGAAATAAAGCCTCCTGTTTGTTCATTCATTCCCTACACAAGATGCAGGCAATACAGAGATTTATAATCAGAGTATTTGCTCTTGAAAGCTCACGGTTTAATGGAGAAGACAGGTGAGGAGGCAGCTAAGTGTTCTGGGTGCTGTGCTGGAGGTCAGCAGAAGGGGTTGTGGCAGACGGGGCGGGGGGGGTCACCTGGTCCAGGAAGCTGAGTCTTTTTTAAATTTTTTTTAATGTTTTATTTATTTCTGAGAGAGAAAGAGTGAGAGAGAGAGATACAGCATGAGCAGGGGAGAGTCAGAGAGAGAAGGAGACACAGAATCTGAAACAGGCTCCAGGCTCTGAGCTGTCAGCACAGAGCCCAACACGGGGCTCGAACACACGAACTGTGAGATCATGACCTGAGCTGAAGTTGGACGCTTACCCAATTGAGTCACCCAGGCGCCTGTGGGAAGCTGAGTCTTAAAGGGAAATAATGGAAGTAGGAAAGGTAATTTGAGGCAGAACGAGCAGCAAGTGCAAAGGCTCAGGGGTATGAAAGCATCTGCTGTATTCAGCTGTGGTCTTTATGTCCTTTGGCCTGGCTGGAGCCCTGGGCGTGGGGAGAGGGATGAGAGTACTTTTGGGGAGGTTGGTTGGGTGCAGTAGGTTGGGAAGGGTGTTCCGATCCCAAGTGTATCCTGCCCCTGAGCGTATTTAGTAGGGAAGGCCGGGGTCAGACTGCATGGGTTCATACCCCAGCTCTGCTCTCTCTGTGTGGCCTGGGCATACTGCTTAACCACACTCTGCCTCAGTGTTCTCATCTGCAAAATAGGGGTAGTAATAGTACCTCCTCGACAGAACTGCTGGGGAGCCCAATGAGCTAATTTTAGGCAAAGGACTCGGGGCCAGGGCTGGACACAAAGTAAGTGCTGAAAAGTATTAGCTCTTGTTAGCATCATTCTCACCATCAGTTTCATGAGAAGTGTGCCCACTCCGCAGCCCTGTGCACGCCGGCCTGGAGGCAGCCTCACTGGAGTCTAGAAGGCCAGTGAGGGCCTTCGGTCCAATTCCGGGGAGCTGACAAGAGCCTAGACCGAGCTGGGCGCACCGGGCATGGTGAGGAGGGGTCTGTTCAGGAGATGAGCAAGGGGCTGAGGTGACAAACCCAGAGAATCACCAGAAGCCGGCCACAGGGTCGGCCAAGGGGAAACCAGGATGAAGCCAGGGATTTGGGCTTGCAAGTTGGGGAGAAGGTGTTACCAATCCCCAGACTTGGGGGCCCAGGAAGGCCTGGGGGCCAAGGTGAGTTCAGTTCTGAGTAGGCAGCTGGCGACACGGCACCCGGGGGACGCCCCTGAGGGTATGTGCTGGGCCCAAGGAGGTGAGGCCGGCTGCACCCGATGTCAGGGCTGGGATGCGCTAGAGCAGGGATCCGGTCCAGTCTTCCCACCGCCCCCGTTTGCCGGGCCTGACTGTTCTCGGGGCAGGCAGGCCGACTTCCCACGTGGCCTTGACTATGGCCTCTACCCCTGCTCCCCATCCCTGGACCCCTTGGTTACACCTGAGTTCCTGGCCCCTGCGAAGGGGGAGCCGCCAGCAGAAAGGAAGGCAATTCCAGAGCCCCTTAATAAGGGCATCTCCAAAACACTGATGGGCCAGCAAGGCCATTTCACAGGGAGGTAGACAGGCGGCTAGGACTTGAGTGAGCTAAACTGGGGGCAGGAGGGTAGGGCCTGAGTGCCCCAGGGGCTTGGGAATGTTCTCGTTTGTTGGGCTCCCAGGGTTGTATTTAACGGGTAGGACCGTGGACACTCAAAGAACCACAGATGCCCCCGAGCCCCAAGTTCACCACGTCTCCCTTGATAGACTCCAAATGCATGGGGGACAGTCAGAGCCGAGGGTGTGCAGAGAGCAGCCATTTTTCGTTCACACCTTCTGTTGCCAAGCAGTGTGCTCCGCGCTTTGCACACACCATCTTGTTTCCTGTGACGAAGCTGCTACTGCGACTGCCTTATAGATGAGGAAACAGAGGCTCAGAGAGTTTAGGTAACTGGCCTCAGGTCACACAGCTGATGACCAGTAAAAGGTAGCCTCTTTGATTTGAAAGCCGATTCTTTTTCTATGTCCCTGTTTTTGTTTTTCTGCTTCCCCCGGTGGATAACCCTTCCCCCACCACGCCCCAGTGGCTAAATCTCCCGCCACCACGCCCCTGTGGCTTCTGGGACCTGACACTAGTTGGTGCTCGTCTGCACGTACAACAGAGTGCTTCATGTTCCCTATACATGTATGAGCTTCTGACAGCAGGTGAAAACTGGTGCTTTTAACACACCTTTGCCAGGCACCTGGCTTAGTGGGAGGACCCAGTGTCTGGATTATGGTCAGTATTATTTTGAATTTGAACCCCAAACGGCTGAGGGCTTTGTGCTGCGTCCACAGGGCCGACATCTTCAAAGTCTCTCTCAGTCCTGAGCTTAAAAGCTGGGAAGAGATACTTATTCTGTGTGTGGGTTTGAATCCACCAGGAACTTGCCAGAAAATGTGCTGCCGTGGGGCGGCCCAGAGAGAGGGGGCCCGTGTCTTCTCCCTGCCCAGCCTCCCACCTGTCTCCCCAGCTCAGCCGAGGTGCAGAGAGTGGGAGCCCCTAGGAGGGCTGGGAGCTGAGCTGCAAATGTCTGGCCAGGCCGGCCTCTCTCAGCACGTGTGATGCATTAGGCCCTGACGGCTCCCCAGGGATTCCGTTCCCATCATCTCCTCTGCAGCAGCTCCGAGGTGGTGGGAAGATCAAAATGTGCACGTTTTTGGATCACCTGCTGAAGGCTTTTGGGCTTGGGCAGTCCCGGCTGGGGCTCGGGGAAGGAGGTGAAAGTTGAGGTCTGAGTGAGAAGAGAGGTGAGCCCAGGCAGAGTGGGGCTTGCGGAGGCGGAGTGAGGGGGGCAGGGACCCAGCAGCCGTCGGTAGCCCGTCAGCCTAGTGTGCTTGCTCCTGCGCCCAGGCAATGCCTGGAGGAACTGCTTGTGTCCTTCTTCTGGGCCAGGTCCTGGCTCCCTGGGCACCAGGCTGGCGCTGGGGCTGTCTCAGCCAGCACAGCAGGGCCCTGCAACATCTGTGGAATGTTTGGCATTGGTGGCGTCTGAGGGGCCACAAATGCCCTTCCCCATTCCAGACCCCATCCTGTCTGGGGTGCAGCCAGGCCCTTCCTGGGGATGGAGACCACAGGGCTGTGGGGGGCATCGTGGCCACCAGCCTTAGCTCATGCCTGACCCCAGGTTGGACACTAGCAAGGCTTTTCTGTGAGTGATTAATTCCCTTACCCCTTTATGTTAAAAATGCGTCGACGTCCATTTCATGCTAAGTGTGGAGGAAACAGGCATATAAGTTTCCATTCTTGCCCTCGAAGGAAGGTGGATGCATTCATCGGGACAAAATAATAAGCTAGTTAGAGCATGCCATTGTGTTAGGCATTTGGGGGGCACCCCAAATTCAGCAACTCTCCCCTCCCAGCAGACAGTATCCCCAAGGATCAGAGGGCATGCAGTCAGGTTCACTGGACTCCCTCTGATCCTCAGGAGGCTATGAGTATGATGCTAAATGCATTTTGAGTTCTGCATCTCTCCAGCTCTCTCCAGGAAACTGGGTTTCCTCCCAGTGAGGCAGAGCACACCCAGAATCTCTGGGGCTGGGACACGCCGAGGAGCACAGAACGCTGGTCCGGTTGAGAAGTGGGTGCTGGGTGGTAGGCGAGGTGCACTACCTATAAGAATACAGTTCTCACAATCCGGCCCTAGAAAAACGACAGAAGTATAGGTAAGCCTTCCAGGCTACTTGGTAATAGCTCTAAGGAGCTGGAGTAAAAGCCGTGCACGATCAGCTCTCCCCGAAGAGGTTGGCCCTGTATTCCGCTGAGATCTGTCCCCTGTGTGCACGGGGCAGCTGTAGAACACCTCTTTATCTCAAGAACCACATCGTCTCCTGGACCAGGAGAATTCACGTTTGAGGGGAGCCGTGGCCAGGCGGGGGCGCTCAGGAGAGCCTCGTCGGTGGGGTCACTCCTGGGCCTTGGCCTCCTAGCTTCTGGGCTTGAGGAAGCTGTGTCTATACAGGCTCAAGGAGCGCAGCTGTCACTTGAGCCACTTGCCCAAGGGAGGCAGGAACCAGGAGGGCCCGCTTGACCCCCAGAGTCGGGACTGTCCACTTCAGCGTCACCAGGCCCTTCAGCGGTGGTAACGATCCGTGGGGAGGCCCAGAGGAGGGCTGAACTCTCGTGCCTGGAGAGGGGAGAGGACAAGTTTCATGAAAAACCCCACCTTGGGGGCACCCTCAGAGGAGACAGCCCAGGTCCCCTCTCTGCACACCAGCCTCATGCAGACGGCGTGCTGGCTCCAAAGGCTGCCCTGTCTGTGATGGTCTGCTCACACCTTTCTCCCCAAAGCAAATGCCAGGCTTGTTAGAACCCTCATTTACATTTCATTAGGAGGTGTCAGGCTGGGTGTTAAAGAACAGAGCTGTTCCACCCCGGAATCAGGGCAGCACTCGGCGATAATTCCCCGGCCACCACCTTGGTGGACTGATCCCTTCCCAAATCGGAGCCCAGAATCATAAGAACCAAAATACAGCCTCCAGTGATTGTACTTCAGGTTCAGCACTGGGCCCTTCGCCCATGATTTTTACCCATTCTCAGAACAAACATGAAAAGTGGGTGCTATTATCTCCCTTTTGCAATGAGAGGAAACCAAGGCCCAGAGAGGTCAAGTGACTACTCCAAGGCCACACAGCTAGGAAATGGCAGGGCCAAGCTTAGGCAAACCTGTCAGCCTGCCTCCGAAGTTCATGGTCTTTCAGTTTTCCTAGCTGACTCCCATCTACCCAGGTGAAGGGGGCTCAGGTGTGATACGTGCCTGCATCATTAGGGTGGACTCTTTAAAATGAAATGTGAGAGGGAGGGAGGGAAGAAGGGAGGCTGTGTGTGTGTGCGTGTGTGTGAGAGAGACAGAGAGAGACAGAGACAGAGATGTTCCCACCCTTTCATCAATGTCTTAATGTCTCCCCACAATCATGGAGCCCAGTGGTGAGGTTCCTCTCCCTGAAGGCACCACCTGAAATTGCCAAGGTGTCCCACATCCTTCCGTGGGAGCACAGAGACCTGTATGTGATACACACCTTCTAGAAGGAAAGTGACACGTAGCTAGTCTTCAACTCCCCCCCCCGCCCAGGGGATAAATAGCTTGGAATCTCATGGAGTAGATGCGCCTGTGGCTTTATGTCAAAGAGAGGGACCAGGGGCTCAGGGAGGCGTGAAAAGATCCAGTTCTTTCCTCTTTATTCCTGGGGGCTTGCAGAGACCGGGCGGTGAGAGCACTCAGAAGAACCGTGCTGGGCCTCTCCTGCCAGTCCTCGAAAGCCAGTTTCTCCTCAGGTTCGTCACAATTTGTGTTTTATCACATTTCCACATGCAAAATGTGTTTCAGCATTTTTCATTAGATTTTTAAGGCTCAGATTGATGAGGGCGAGGTGAGAGCCAGACACGGGGTAGAAGAGACAAAAGTTTAGTAATGAGTTCGAAATTTACAAAACACAGGAGCAAATATGGCTTCAATACACGATGTGACCCTTTCTAAGGCTGGAAATTACTCTTCTAAAATCATTCTGGCCTGACTTCAGAGTCGAGTGGATGCTGGGATACCACAGATTGACTTTGAGAAGTGGGTTGGTATTGCAGGAATTTTTTAATTTCCTGTAACTCACAACAATTTTCTCCCAGCGAGGCTTTAGAATCACCCCTGCAACGGTGCGTCGACTGCATTTTCTGAACGATCTGCTGCACGAACCGGCTCATGCTTGAAAAAAAAACCCAAGGAAGGAAGGGCACAAATGATTTTCAGAAAACCATTAAAAGTTTAGAAAATATACCCAGGTAAATGAGGGACCAGCTACTTACACTCCTGTGTTTTAAAAAGCGAAGTAAAAATAGCATCACTTACACGTCTGGGCTGAAAAGAATTTGAGAGAAGCAGATTATTATTAATTATTTTTAATAGCTTCTTAATTAGGCCTTCAAACGAGTTTTTCAAAATCCCCAAAGGTGTCCAATTTGCATGACTTGTTTTTACTTTTCTGTGCATTTCATTAGCGGGCCCCCCACAACCTTAAAAACCTAACAGCAAGACAGTATTGCAAGGATTTCAAAAAAGGTGGACAAAAAAATAGAGGAGAGAGAGAACTTGAATGATTCCTCTAAAAAAACAGTCTTGTGTTTCTTCTTCCGGTTCAGCGGTGTCTCGCCTGTATCTCGGGGCACTCATTACAGCCAACCTGTCTCTCCAAAATCACTAAACAAATCCTCGAGACGGAAAATCTCTGTAGAGGATGGTCTCTGCTGAAATAGATCCGCGGGGGCGGGGATTCATCAGGCTGAAGACCCTTCCCCCTTCCATCTCCCCAATAGCAAATTCATTACAATAATGGGCATCGCAGGCATCAACGGGGCGAACAGCAGGTCAGGAGGAGCCTGACGTGTGGACACTGAACCATCCGCACTGGGCTGCTTTTTACAATGTGTGAAGCGAGGCAGAAAAGCGGCACATTTGATTGAGAACAGAGGAGAGTGGCCAAACCCGGCCTCGGGTTTGCTGTGGTTTCCGGGGGGCCAGGGGGGGATTTAGGGCCGAAGACCACACTTGGCAGTTGAGGGCGTGAGGCCAAACGGTGGGCCTGGGACCCGGAAAGAGAGGAGGGGGAGTTAATTAATGTCTTGCCCTGTCTGCCCCGCACTCCCCCTTCCCTTCCTCCACCCCCGCTGCAGACACAACCGCCGTAAGAATAAATAGCAACATTACGGAGAGCTTACCATGTGCGAGGGCTTGTGCTAAGTGTTCTGCTTGAATTTTCTCCTCTTTACCTTGGCACCAAAATAAGCCCTATTCTTAGCCCCATCTAGCAGAACTTCATAGCTTTTATTAAGAACTCTCTGCGTGGCAGGCCCTGTCCTATATGTGTGTTAACTCACTGAATCATCACAACACGCAGGGGGACTGGTTCTCTTTTTGTGCCCGTTTTACAACTAGGGAAAGGGAGGCCCGGACCCTGGGCACACAGCTGGCAAATGCAGAGACGAGATTTGAGCCCAGGCAATGGGACATCATCTGCTTTCCTTCAAGGCCCATCCTAGCTGCGTCTTTCCTGCTAAGAAGGCTTCCCATGAATCTGCATTTCTCTTGTTTTGGGGCGCTATTTTGTTATATGTACCGACTTCTGACATGAAAAAGCCCCAGGAGATCAGGGGCCAGGTCCTGTCCCCACAGTATTCATGGCATTATTCATCCAGCCCAAAGTCGGGCACGTAGTAGGTGGGTAACCAGGACATAACTGTTGAATACAGCATATAATCCAAAAGTAGCTTTCGTTCTGAACTTGAGCGTTGGGTATATGACATTGTTAGGAGCTAAGGGACTGGTGATTAATTTTTTGGTGTCAACTTGATTGGCTAAGTGATGTCCACAGAGCTGGTAAAACATTATTTCTGAGTGTGTCTGTGGGGGTGTTTCCAAAAGAGGTTGGTGTCCGAATCAGTAGATGAGGAAACGTGATTACCCCCATCTAAGTGGGTGGGCATCACCCAGTCTGTCGAGGGTCAGAATAGAATAGAAAGACGGAGGAGGGGTCAATTCACTCTCTTGCTTGAGTTGGGACATCCATCTTCTCCTGCCCTTGGACATCAGTGCTTCCGGTTCTCAGGCCCTTGGACTCAGACTGAGACTTACAGCATTGGCTCCCTGGTCCCCAGGCCTTGGCGTCTGTACTGGATCCACACTAGTTTCCGTAGGCCTCCATCATGGGCGTTCTCAGCCTCCCAATTCACGTGAGCCAATTCCTACAATAATCTCTCTCTCTCTCCCTCCCTCCCATATATACATATATATATGTACACACACACACACACACACACACACACACACACGCACCCATCTGTATAGTGTATCGGTTCTGTTTCTTCAGAGAACCCTAATATAGGGCCTGATAATGCTTATTAGATTTCAAGGTGATTTGTCTTTTTTTCCTACCTACTAATGGAAAATTCTCTTCCGAAGTCACACTCATTAGCACTCAGAGTCTGCCGTGGCAGATCTTTTCCAAAATAGCCCCAAGTATACATGTGGGAGGGAAAGAAGCTAAGTGAGGTACAAACATATTATAGGCTCAGCATGCAGGGAAAGTTTGACATAAGGGGGGGTGGCGGCCTCTGGCCTCTGTCCTGGAGTCAGGATGGGACATTGCCAGGCCTTAGCGGGGTCAGGTAGATTTTGTGTTTAGGGGGAGAGCAGCAAGGAGAACCAAAGTGGAATGTGTCAAAGCCTGGAGGAAATGACATGATATTGGTTTATCTTTCCAGCATATCTAGTTTCTAGAACTAATCAGTGGTAGTAAAATGGCTATGATTAGCATCTCTTTTGTTATCCTACATCTATAAATCAAAAGAGAGTCTCTTTCCAGTTGGCACAGGGGCTCAGTCAAATCAGTGCAGAGCTCTGCATTAGGAACAGTGTTCTGTTTCCTTCCGGGCTCTCTCTTTGTTCCTGTTATTTTATTATGTGCACGTTTTCTTCATTTTCCCTCTTTAATTTGTCCACCTACCTTTGAGGGAGATATTATTCCCGTTTCACAGATGAATAAACTGAGACTTTGAAAGTCTCATTCAAGAGAACTGCAGTCACACAGCAAGCTGGGATTTGAATCCAGACTTCCCGAGGCAGAACCCACGGGCCTGCCTAATGATGTCACTACTGTTGAGTTCAGCCTGCTGGATCTGCCCTTTCTTCAGGAACAGGAAGGGATGCTGGAAGCTTCTGAGTGGGTCCAAAATGTCACACGTTCCCCAACTGAGTTGGCTGCCTAAACACCTACCAGGTATCTGACATTTTACTAGTGCCTTTGGGTTAAAATATTGTCCACAGTAGTTTCTGGCTACAAGACCCAACCGAAGTACTCTGTCGGGGGGTAGATTTGGCAGGCTGAAAAGGGGGATAATTTTATTATCTCA
This sequence comes from Crocuta crocuta, assembly GCF_008692635.1. NCBI lineage: Eukaryota > Metazoa > Chordata > Mammalia > Carnivora > Hyaenidae > Crocuta > Crocuta crocuta. The sequence continues at coordinate 4,188,100 of NW_027532585.1, read as the reverse complement.
GAGGATCATGTAATAATTAAATGAGATGCTGAATGTAAAACCCTGGCACAGCACAATCATCGTAGTTGTCATTATCATCGCCATTGTCACCATCACCACTGTCATCATCATCGTCATCATTCATCATCATTATCATCACCGTTATCAACATCATGGTCACTGTCACCACTGTCATCACCCCTGTTGCCATCAGCACTGTCATTGTTACCAGCAGCAGCATCACCATCACCACCATGACATCTGTCACCATCACTATCACCACCACAGTCATCGTCATCAGCACCGTCACCATCACCACTCTCAGCATCACTGTCATCGTCGTCGTCATCACCATCATTGGCACTGTTATCATCATCATTGTTGCTGTTACCACTGTCATCAGCATCACATCATGTCATCGTTATCAGCAGCAGCACCATCGTCTCCATCGCCACTGTCATCATCAACATCATGGTTCTCATGACCACTGTCACCATCCTCATGGTTATCATCATTGCTGGTACCATCACCACTATCGTCATCGTTGTTGCCATCACTACTGTCATCATCATCAGCAGCATTGTCACCATCACTGCTGTCGTCATCATCATTGTCATCATTATCATGGCCATCGTCATCATCACAACTGTCATCATCATCGTCATCTTCATCATCGTCGTCATCCTCATCCACAAAGTTGTTGTGGAGCCTAGATGCCCGTTTTCATTTCCATTTCACTTTAACCAGCCTTATTGAGAGCTTGCCACGTGTTTGGCATGAGACTTTCACAGGCTCCTCTGTATGCTCCCTCCACTGAATCCTCCTAACGAGAAATAGTTGAAATCCAAGCACACAGCAGATGGCTTCTAATTGCTGCTTCTTCCTGAAAGCAGAGAGGCTGAATTATGTGGACAGAGTCAAGAAAAGGTCCAGAGTGCAGGACTCCCAGGAGCTGCCGAGGATGAAGGGTAGGAGCTCCACATTCTGAGTCTCGCTGGGGTGGCAAGCTGATGGGCTTGGTGCTGGGCTCCTTGCCGGGAGAATGGAGTGGCATGCCCAAGACCCAGCAAGCTGATCTAGGAGTGCTCAAAACACAGTGAGATGCCCCTTTGGGACTTGTAAGGGTGGTCCATGCTGAGGGAGGGATTGCAAGTCCTTTCTGATTCAGGATGTAGGTAGAGACTTCTGAGATTCACCTCTATCTGGTTCTTCCCTCCTGAGCACACTGAGAGCGCCACATTTCCCAGGCCTCTGCTGTTTGGTGGGCTATATAAATAGCTTTAGCCAATGAATTATCGATAGAAGTCATGGTGGCACTAACGTGATCCCAGCCGAAGCATTTAATTGCCAACGTGAGACACTGGCCTGTCTTCCCCCATTGCAGCAAAGCCTCTGAACATTGTTTTGAGACAGTGGCCTCATTAAATATGGAGAAAGATTACAGAATATTCTGTAATCAATAGAATTCCCCTCCTTCTTCATTGTCTCACGTTGGGCTTGTAGTATGAGCAATAGAGTAGCTTATATTATTCGACAGTTAAGATTGGGGGGGAGATGTTTGTTATAACATCTTAATTTAGCCAATCCTGACTGATTCATTTCCCCATTTTGGAAGCCCATTTCCCTCTCCACCCTCAAGAATACACGGCTGGCCCTTCCTCTTCTTCCTCACACCAGCTTAAAATGTCACCTTCTACAACCTGATCTCCTGACCATTCCACAAAGAAAGTCCCTCCCTTATGCTCTATCATGTCACCCATGTCTCTTTCATTTGCTTGTGTATTTGTTTACCAATTGTCTCTCATCAAAATGTAAATTTCAGGGGCACCTACGTGGCTCAGTCAGTTAAGCGTCCGACTTCATCTCAGGTCATGATCTCATGGTTCATGGTTTGAGCCCCACGTCGGGCTCTGTGCTGACAGCTAGCTCAGAGTCTGGAGACTGCTTTGGATACTGTGTCTCCCTCTCTCTCTGACCCTCTTCCTGCTCACACTGTCTGTCTCTCTCTCAGAAATAAATAAAACATTTTTAAAAATTTAAAAATGTAAATTTCATAAGGGCAAAGATCATACTATTTTGCTCACTGCCTTGTGCCCAATGCTTGGCTCCATGTCTGAAATAAGGTTGTGGGGGAGGACATGAGCTCAGAGAGGAGAAGTGATGACCATCTTAAAGCCACACAGCAAGCAGGGAAGGTAAGCCTGACTCCTGGTCTCCACCCTCCCCAATAATTACACCTACTTCTGAGGGCCATTCAGATGGTCGAGGAAACTCAAGGAAATAATCAGGTCGGAAGCTCAACACAGTGCCTCGTTATCTGGTCTCAGTGACTATCGGTAGTAATGACCACTAGCATTACCATTATGTTGTGACTCCTGCTCTCCTGTGAAGAAATTCTGAGCCCACAGTTGGGTTCTCGGTGGGGCCAGACACTGGGAGAATGATGGCTTCAGCATCTGGACTCTCTGATTCCCCACACTTCTTTCCCATGTCTTCTGCCTACTGAGTCCCCACCATCGTCCCCACTCTGACAAAAGTGCTTCTGGAAAAAGGACTTGGCACCAGGTGAAGAAACCTACAGCATCTCCTCTCCTCCCCTCTTTTCACCAACAGTAGCCTGAGGCCCACAGAGGTTAAGGACTTGGCTACACTCACATAGCTCATCAGAAGCGGAACCCTTGATGTATATTGGAGCCACTGTGCCTCTTCTTTCCAGAAAAACCCATCACGTCTAAGGGCAAAAATACCATGAGTCCTACTAAAGCAGTGGTTCTTGATCAGGGATGGTTTTTCTCCCAGGGGACATCAGGCAATATCCTGGGACATTTTTAGCTGTCACAGCTCTGGGGATGGTTGGTGGGGTGGTAGCAATCTGCTGCTGGCATTAGGGATAGACACAAAGGTGCTGCTAAAACTCCTACATGACTCAGGACAGCCCCCATAACAGGGGATTCTCCTGCCCCAACTGTCAATAGAGCTGGAGTTGAGAAATCCTGTACTAAATGAATCTCAGATGAGAAGGGAAATTCTTTCAGGGGTCCGGGGTCAACCATTCTACTCCCCCTGGAGGAGACAGAATGCTAACAACCAGGAAGGCTATTTTACAAAGGCAAAGGGCTGTCACAAGCATTGTTTGATTCAAGCCTCACAATAACCCCGAGAAGGTAGATATGATGATGCCAGTACAGATACGGAAACAGAGTCTCTGAGAATAGGTATGACCCTCCCAGGGCCACAGAGGCCGGAAGTGAGCAGGGGCAAGGCTGGAAGCCAGATCTTCCTACTGCAAGGACCTTTTCATTGCCCCTCGAGCTTCTCCCCATTCTGAGGCTAGGCCCTGAATGAGAGCCCCCTGAGTCTGGGGAAGGAGGGACCCGTGACTGTTTAGAAGAGAGACAACCTCCCAGCTACCTAAAATAAATTGTGCAGTAAATCCCACTTCACTGAGTCTCGCTGATCAAAGGAAAGGATCATCAGGAAAAACAAATCCTGGGTTTTGGGAACCACTTCAGGACGAGTGTGAAATTTTAACCGAGAGTGTTCCGCTGGGCAGATTTGCGGCTGAGCACGAGGGCGGTCGGCACACTGCTGCCACCAGTTGACAAATTTGTGGACTCTGGGGTAGATAGAGCAACTTGCTCAGAATGAAGACTCTATGCCATTTCCCTTTGACAAGTAAACGGTCTTCTTGCTTCCTGTCCCCAGTTGCCTGCAGGCAGTGCATAGCTGGTTTTCCAACAGAACTGGTAAAGGACCATGAGCCGCTACCTCCCAGCTCCTGGCACTGGGGAGGCTAGCCCAGAGGGGCCTGACTTCGCCAGACGGTTCATAGCATTCCATTCTGTGAGGCCTTCTGCAGGAGCGAAGGGTCTATCCTGTGCCACCCACTCTTCTCCTTCATCCTCACGCTTTGCACAAATACTTCCATATTCGTGCAGATTAGCCTTGAATGTAATCATAACTGGTCTTATGTGTTAATGGATTCATTATTTACTGAACGCCTACCATGTGCTAGCGTTTCAATGGTGAGCAAACCACACAGGCCCCATAACTCCTGCAGGTTATCATTTGAGATGTGGGGAGGTGGGGGTGGATACACAACCAGTACATCAGATCACATGTGACACATGTGACAATGGCATCGTGGAAGATAGATCTATTGGTGGTTAGAGCATCAGGGAAGGCTTCCTGGAGGAAGGGACATCTGAGCTAGCATTTAAAACATGTCTAGGAGTTTGTCAGGTGGAGTAATTTAACCCTACTCTTAGAACTTCTTCATTCAGACCCCTTCATTAAGGTTCTCAGAACACAGGACAGGGGACCCTGGGTGGCGTGGGCAGAATGGCTTTCCCAGATGAGCTGAGGCTTTCTATAATTTCTCCCGGGGGTCCGGCTTGGAATAGAGGCACATTTGCCAACAGAAGTAAGATTTTGTTCATTTATTCACCAGCCAGTACGAATAAACCAAGTGCCTACTGTGTTCCTGGCACTGTGCCAGGTCCTGGGTCTGCAGCTGGGGAGGGAGACCTCAGGATGATGAGGACACAGAGGGGTATGGCACCCACTGTCTACATGGGCACTTGTCTTGCTCTTAAATATGTGTATGTAGTAAGAGGCAGCACATGTATCAAGGAATGAAAACTTAAGTAGTAAATGCTGGTAAGTAACTAGTAATGGTAACTAGATAATGCTGTTCCCTGAACCTAGATTCTTCCCCTCCTCCCCCCACTGAGTGGCCTGCTTGCCTCTTCTTTAGTGCAGCTCAAAAGTTCTCTCTTTGATGAAGCTTCCCAATTTCCCAGCCCTCACCCTGGCCCTCCCCTGGCCCTCCCCTAACCTCCATGGCACATATCACAGATTGCAATCACATATTCATGGCTTTACTGATCCACGTTTACCTCCCACACGAATGTGCAAGGTTCTCAAGGGTAGGCACCATTTCTGGTTTGCATCTCCAGGGATGCCTGGCATACAGTAGGTGCTCAGTACGTGTCTGTTGGATGAATAAACAATACATTGACACTGTTGATATGTTGATATGACCACAATGAGAACGTTGGATTGTTCATTCTCCTTCTCCCTAAGAAACCATTCGATGTATTCTGAGACTCCTCTTGCCTTTAAATCTTCTAAGCATCCTTACAGGGCAGATTTCAATAGCTCCAGGCTTCAGGTGAGGAAATCAAGGCCTGACACCCCAGGTTCATCTGTCAGCGGGGCTCTGTGGGGCCGAAGGTGTGACTTGCCTCTAGTTCGTGAGTTCTGTGCTTGAGCTGTGTATTAGAATCACCCGAGGACCTTTGAGAACTGCCAGTGTCCAGGACACCCACGTCCCCCCCCCCCCTGAAATTCTGACTCAGGTGCTGGGATGGACCTTGGTATCCGTATCGTTACCACACTCCCAGCGGATTTCAATGTGCAGCTTTGGTGGAGGGCACAACTTGAGCTACAGCCAGAGAACCAGAGGGCTCTACTTGAATTGTACCTCGGAGGCACCAGAAGCTCAGAGAGGGACACATCTCACTGAAGGTCCCACAGCAGGTAGGAAGCCCAGCCTGGATGAGTCCTCGAGAGAATGCCTCTGAGGCTGTTTCCTTGGGCATGGAAACTTTCTCCTGAACCCCTCAGCCCTTCCACAGAGGGTGGACAGAGAGAAGGTGGCCACATGGGCTAAGCCTCAGAGCCCCTGCACCCTGGGGCGGCCAGCACTTCCTCTAGGCTCACAGATACTTCTGTCTCCCTTCTGCTCTGTGCCGGCACAACCCCTTTGCTGGAGTGTGGCAGCATCGCCGTGGCCCATGATGAAACCAGGACCACTTGGGGACTAGAGGCTATCTCTGTGTCTGGACCCTATTCATGGTCAGCCTCTCCTGGATTTGAGTTTCTGGAGCCTTGTGGGGGAAAAGGCTGCCCTTCGCAGCTCACAGAAGCAAGGCGAGGCCTCAGTTATCTGCCTCGGCATACCCATTGCTGGCGGAGGACTAGAACACTCCCTCCCAAACAGGACTCCATGATGGATGTGGAGAAGCAACCAAATGTCCCTCATTAATCACCAGCTCCATCTGGCTCCCCGCCTGATGGTTTTCAGCTGACTTGAAAAAGACCCAATTAGATGAAAACATTTTGACAATTTATCTTGTGGCATGAACAGGTCCAGATTGAGGCTATGACTTCATCACTGGGGAGGGAGGAAGGGATCGGGATGTGGGTCACGCACAGAGCTTGGGGAGACGTGGGGGTCTCTCCCCAAGGAGCCTTCCTGTGAAACCAGAGGGCAGTCTGCCTTCCGCTGGCCGCTGGCCCTGTATGTCCCAGGGCCGGTGGGACCCACAAGAGGAAGAGTGTCCTTTGGTTCGGGTGGAAAAGGCCTGAGAAGATGGACAATCAGAAATAGGCGAGCAAATGGGGCACTTGGGTGGCTCAGTCGATTAAGCATCTGACTTTGGCTCAGGTCACAATCTCACAGTTTGTGGATTCAAGCTCCGAGTAGGGCTCTGTGCTGACAGCTCAGAGCCTGGAGCCTGTTTCGGAGTCTGTGTCTCCCTCTCTCTGCCCCTCCCCTGCTCATGCTCTGTCTGTCTCTCTCAAAAATAAATAAACATTACAAAAAATTTTTTTTAAAAAGAAATAGTCGGGCAGCTTGGCCTGTGGGTGTTGAATGGGAAGCAGAAGTCAGGGTGTGACCAAGGCCAGGTCTGGTCCAGCTCTCACACCAGCCCAGAAACAAATGACTCAGATTTCCTGGTGGATTTGGCCTCCTTGAGGTGGGCCTGGTAGGTTCCCTAGAGATGCCACACTCTCCTTGCAGAGCTCGGGGCGTGCCAGCGTCTCTCGTACAGCCCACCCATGGCGGGTAGTTGCTTCCCTGAGATCACAGCTCTTTGTTCTTCAAAACCATGTTTTTAGCCGCCACCGTAAAGGTCCTTGCTGCTGGCTCGCCAGGAGAGCCCCCTGCAGACAGACTACTACCACCGGCAAGTTGTTCACACCCTCTCCTCTGCATGAGGAAGCTGCCTTAGGACCCAGAAAGCAAATCAGGGTGTCCCTCCCACCAAGTTCGCATCTGCAGCTTGCACTGCAGGAGGGGGCCTGTGTGGGGGTAAAGAGACGGGCTTGTGCCCCGGAGCCACTCGCCCTACTCAGCACTCACCCCTCTCCACCCATAAGCACCCGGCACACGGTTGCCCCACCTCCTCACTTGCATGGATCAAGTTGGACTCCACTTTTGCACCACTCGGTTCATTGCACATAGCATGTACACGTGCATGTGTGCACACACATATACACAGTGTTCATACATACCCTCACCACATATTACGCACTTCCTCATACTCTTTAAGTATCTCTTGCTCACATTTCTGCCACTAACCTGTTCACAGGCACGCTCGCTCACCCCCATTCACCTGTCATATATACAAGCATCATGCGCCCTCCCTCCTCCTACCTCACACACACACACACACACATGCATGTGCACACACATGCACACAGCACATACATGCACACAGCACATACATGTGCACACATGCACATAGAATAGCAAGTCACCCAGGGATCCCATCTCAGGCACCTCTCAGCTCCTGTGCACGTGTGCACTCACATGTGTAAACGCATACACACACGTATACTGTACATTCTCCAGACACACAGCTGGTTGGGGGCCAAGCCTGGCAGGTGACCAGGCATAGCTGCTGTCCTAGAGAGAGCCGGTGTGTGCAGGGCAGGGTACCAGAAGTCTGACCTGTGCAGCTCCGCCTCCCGAGGAGACCTGCAAACAAGTCCCCCCTTGACTCCAGGCTTACTCTTATTGGCGTGTCTGCTGGGGCCCTCAGCAATGCTTGGTCGGTTCTTGTTTTGGGTGGAACAAGCTTCCATCTTTGAAAAATGGAGATGAGCTTTGAGGAACACTGGCTTACATGAGCACCAGGAAGTCTTCCGGAGCTCCTGGTCCATGAGCCTCACTTAGGTGTCACTGTGATGTTATTCATGCCCACTTCAACCACACCCAGCACTGCGTTGTTATCGGGTTTGGTTGATGCATTACTCAGATCCTTATCCCCTCCCTGTTTTTGCAGATAGCAGAAACCCAACGCAAACAGGCTTGAACAAAAATAAATCAACTGGTTTAGGTAATAGGGAGGATGAGGAAGAGTGGTTCTGGGAATTTGGACTGCTCCCAGATGACCTCTTCACCTCTCCATGGATGTTTCTGTGTCGGTCTTGTGCTGTTAGACACGTCCATAATGGCCAGCAACTCAAGACACAAGCCTACAAGGTTTGTTATCTTAGGTAGAAAAGCTAGTACACCTCTCTTCCTAGTTTGGGAAGAAATGAAGATCTCTGATTGGCTCATTTCGAGTCACATGCCAGCCTCAGGTGTAATCACTGTTTCTAGGTGAGGTCCTATTGGGATTGGTCTACCCTGGGTATGACCCCCACTTCCCTGGCCAGAGTGTCAGTATCTTTCTCACTGAGATTCCCGAGGGAGGAACAATGGGGAAAGAACCCACAGGTGTTTATTACAATTAGCCTTTATGCCCCCCATCAACACCCTCCTCCCAGGACATGGGCAATAACAACAGTGACTAGCTGGGGATCTTTTCTTGGCATAATTGTCCCAATTGGCAAGCTTCTGTTCTAAGACCTATCCTTCAGATCCCTAAAAGAGGTATCCCTTCATTTCCCCAATTTCCAAGGGACATGGGGGACTGTTCTTGGGGCACACCCAAGAGGGAACTAAATGGAACCCTGTTTACAAAATTTAGCTGGAGGCCAGCCTCAGTCTCTGAGCCATTTCTATATGTGCACTCTCCGAAATACTGGTGCGGCTTTGGGTTTCTGCCCACTGAAGACCCCACTGTGTCATGAGCTGGGTTTGCCAATTATCCCATCTTAACTGGTTGGTTCAGGAGTCAGCTGGGCACAGAACTCCCCTGTCTTCCTTTATTGGGTCTCCATGTGCACTCATTGGCCAAGGCTCTTCATGGAGGCTGTCACTCCTTTGTTGGTTAAGTTGGAAAGTGGTCCATATTGACCTCACCTTAGAAACATGAACGTCTCCAGCCCCCAGGATCCTGATGGATGACCTTACAGCTGAGTCAGTTAATGCAGGGAAAGTGTTAAAAGTCTTTGGACATGGGATAGTGCACCATTTAACCCAGAGGATTTTGATGGCGTTTTTGGGTGCATTGGCTTGGGCAGATGACTAATATTGTTACTATTGGATTAGTAACAATAATGCAAATGGTGGTGGTGATGATGATGATGATGATGATGATGATTGTATGTTATACAATGATGCATGGTAACAATATCAGCAAATTCTGCCACTTTTAAGCACTTCCTTTGGGCCACCCACTGCATTTATCCCTCTTTATACAATGTCATTGAAATGCCAGCCCCACTGGCAGACTTGGAATCCAAGTTTCAGACAGGCTGAGGAACTCCTTGAAATTCACACAGCTAGTCCAAAATTCAAATTTATTTTTGTCTGATTCTAAAGCCTCTGCTTTAGACTCCTGTACCATATACTTCAAAGAGTTGGAAACTGGAAACTACCTAAGTGTCCATCAACAGAGGAGTGATGATATCCAAACCATGGAATAGTAGCTGCTTAAAAATCATGTATGCCTGCGTGGCCTAATATGGAATGGTTTTGAAGACATGGGCAAGTGAGAAAAAGCAAGTTGAACAAGATAAGTAGAGGATGGCTTCATTTAAGCACTTTCCAACCACACAGGAAGACCCTGGAACTTTATGTGTTCATGTATGTGGAGGGAAATAGGCCAAGGAATATGCACCACCTGGGGAGTGAGGCTCGCTCTGTGGAGGGAAGTGAACTTGGGTGAGGGCCAAGGGTTCTTTGACTTGATCTGCATTTCTGGGACTTTTTAGATGAATCCGGCTTCTTTCATTCCTTGCGTAATTGGAGAGGAAAACTGTGTCCTGGCTAGGAGTGTGTCTGGATTTACATCCTGGCTCTGCCATTATGAGCTGTGTGACCCCAGGCAAGGCACTTATCTCTGTTTCCACATCTGTAACATGAAAATAACCACCAGGACCACCACGATCAAAACAATGACAACTACTACAATAATAATACATATACATGTACATATCTCATAGGATTAATACAGGGTTTCCCAATCACAGCACTGCCGGTATGTTACGCTGGATGATATTTTGTTTTCAGGGGCTGTCCTGTCCATTGCTGAATGTTTAGCAGCATCCCTGGCCTCTATCCGTTAGATGCCGAGAGCACCCTCTCACCCCAATTGTGACCATAAAAATGTCCCCTGGAGGCCAAAATCACTGCAGTTGAAAAACACTGGGTTAATGGGATGGTAAAATGAGTTAATCCATGTTAAGTGCGAGGACAGTACCCGGCACAGAGTAAGCCCCAGATAAATGGCAGCTCCCATTAACTAAAGGGGACGACTTTCTCATCCAGCCAAGCATGGGCGTAGGGGAAGAATTCTGGGCTGGAAGTCGAGCTGCCTGGGGTCTGCATCTGCCCCTGCCCCTCTTGGGGCCTCAGCTTCCTTATGTGTGGTAAATTTAGGTCCCCGGGGAGCCCCCCGCCCCCTGTCCATCTCTCAGGGCAGGAGGCAACAGGGAATCAGCCCCCTAGCCTCTTCCCTCTATGGCAGCCTCGCCTGCCAGCTTGGCTGTCTGGGAATCCTGCGCAGACGTGGCCCCTCCCTCCCTCCACAACTGGGGCGCAGATGCTGTTCATGAGGCTGTTGCCCAGACACAGGTGGTACCACCTGCCACAAGTTGCTTGATTCTTGATCGTCCTACAATCACTTTTGGCCCCGAAACAATTTGCTGGGTGAAGGGAGAGAAGGGCCTGGAGGGAAGGGAGGAAGAAAGGGAGGGAGTGGGGGGTGGTTCAGGGTTAAGAGTGGCCTTTGAAGTTTGCAACCATCTTATATAAAACATCCTCAGTCATTCTCCATTTGGATGATGTCAGGAGAGCACATTACCATCCCGAGATCAAATGCAACAGCAAGAATCACTTGTTGCTCACCAGGCTACAGTCATATATCAAGTATTCCAGGCACACGCAATTCGTAACTTTCCCCGAAACAGATTGATATTTTCCTCTTCCACTTTCTGGGAAGAAGACATCTGACTTTGCTTTGAGCAGAGTTTGGGAGGCGGGGGGGAAATTAAACCAGTGCCCATTATCTTTGCACGATGCTGGTCATGCAGCTGACAGCACGATTCCATTTCTTCTCTCCTCTGTGTTCACTTGGCGATAGGCGGTTAGCTCTCTGAGCCACGCAATGGAAAAGACGTCCAAGTTCTTTGCTTAGGCTCTTGAGAATTTGACCTGAGTGATAAATAGAGCGAGAAGAGTTGTTTTATTATTATTATTATTATTATTTTAAAATCTCCTTCTGCTATGCCCTTGTCTTTTCCTTTTCCGATTTGGTTGTTTTGAACTTGTGCTCTCTTCCCAGTATCGAGGTACTCGAGTCATTACGTCCTTCCTGAACAAACCGTAAAACTGGGGGAGGGGATTTTTTCCCTCAGTTTTGCGCCCCAGAGAACTGCAGACTGTCCGAACTGGAAGGCCCCTTACGAATCACCAGGGGCAACCCCTCTGTTTTACAGATGAGGATATCGGAGCCCAGAGAGGGGAAGTGATCAGCTGAGGTCACACAGCCTTGACTTGGAGCAATTTGCTCCCTGTCTCCAGGTGCCACTTTTCTGATTTGTCAACAGCGATAGCTGTAATATCTCCTTTCCCAGAGGTGAGTGTTAGGAAGCCAGGAGAGAGTGGAAGACCTTTCAGCAGTTGTGAGGTGCTGTCCAAAAGCAAGGCATCCATCCACACTCCTGGTTCGAAACGGTTAGGTGCTGAAATGACGAACTGAAATTGAAGTGGATTTCCCTACTTTTCTGGCTCTTGTCTTTATTTTATAAATCTGTGATAAGTGCACAGAGTCTGAACTTAGAGCAAATGCAGGCAGATTTCTGAGACTCCTTGGTGAGCTGAGGTCACCATGTGTCCTATGGAATGAGGCAGGCAAGAGATTAAGAGGCAGATTGGGGTCTCTGAAACCAGCTTAGGGAAGAGAACAGCCCAGTACTGACCTCACCCCGAAGACTTCGGGCATTGGGTGTCTACATCGTCTCCTTATGGAGAGGGATGTGTCATTAATATCAGTTCCCCTGTGCCCTGTGGTCACACGTGGGGATATTTGCAGCTGCCTTTGAGGCCAGCCTAGTGCATAGGAAACAGCAGAGCTCAGTGGGTTGTGTGTGGTCTGCAGTCGATGGCCTGGGTTCAAACCCCGGCATGACCAGTTACTAGCTGTGTAAACCTGGCTAAGCTATTCAGCCTCTCTGCACCTTGGCTTTGAGCATTTAAATGTTTTTTAGGAAATTATAACTTAATGCACATATAAAAGAAGACACACAACATGCAAGTAAGCAATGAATCCCTGTGAACTCAGTTCTCAAAAGTATACCTTTCCAATCTTTGTATCACAGATGGCTATCTATCCTTCAGTCCCCTGCCTCCACCACAGAAATAATCATGATCCTGGAAAGCGTCTATGGTTCCATTCCTTAAAAACAAAAAACAATGTTTTATTATTTACATATGTATCCCTAAATAATATAGAGCTTATCTTTGCTTGTTTTTTTGTTTTGTTTTGTTTTGTTTTGTTTTTTTTAAGCTTTAGAAAAGTTGTATCATACTCTGGGAGGCCTGTGGGACTTGCTTTTTTTCCTGCTTGATATTATATTTCTAAGATTCATCCTTGTCATCGTGTGAGGCTGTGTTTCACCCATTGTCTCTGCTAGACACTATCCATTGTCTAAATGTATCCCAAGTTATTTACTTATTTAGTTTTTATTTAAAAAATTTTTAATGTTTATTTCTCATTGAGAGACAGAGCATGATCATGGGAGGGCAGAGAGAAAGGGAGACGCAGAAACTGAAGCAGGCTCCAGGCTCTGAGCTGTTGGCACAGAGCCCCACACGGGGCTCAAACCCACAGACCATAAGATCATGACCTGAGCATCCAGGCGCCCCTACCCCAAGTTATTTATCCAGTTTCCTTCTGATGGGCATTTGAGATTTATCCCATTTTTTAAAAACAATTATTATTAGTGCTTCTATGAACATTTTAGTGTTATGTCTTCTACCACACATGTGTGTAAGTTTCTATAAGATGGATCTATAGAAGTGGGATTGCCGGGCTTTAGGGAGTAGACATTTCAACTTTAGGGGATGGCATCAAATTATTTTTCAGAACGCTTGTACCCAAATCCTCCATTTTCCATTTGAAATGTAGATGCCAGTCTCATAGGGCTGATGCCATAATTGAATGAATGCAAAACACAGAGTTTTTTAGAATTTGTTTGTTTAGAATGCTAAACACAGTTAGCCCAGTGACCGTGCCTGGCTAGGAAGTGACGCTTGGACCCAGTATCTGACTGACCAGCTCCATTCTCCAGCGGAGTTTGGGAAAGTCTTTGTCGATCTTCAATAGTATATTTTTCTGCTACTCAATCTGAACACTTTACTGGAGTGTGCCCTACGACTCTCATTTTAGGGCTTATAAGCCACAGTTAGTTTTTTCTTTTTTTTAAAAAAAAATGTTTATTTATTTATTTAGAGACAGAGAGAGAGAATGCAAGCAAGGGAGGGGCAGAGGGAGGGAGGGAAAGAATCTCAAGCAGGCTCTGCGCTGTCAATGCAGAGCCTGTTGTGGAGCTCAACCCCACAAACCATGAGATCATGACCTGATGGTCTGAGTCGGACACTGAGACCTGAGTCGGATGCTTACCCGACTGGGCCACCCGGGTGTCCCTCACAGTTAGTTTTTCTGTCCACACAGAGTACTGGTGGTGGGTAATGATGCCCAGTGTTTGTTATATGGGACGCTCTCTCTCTTTCCCTCTCTCTCACTGTGCCTCAGCCCCTAAAGATAACTTCCAGAAGACCAGTGCTTCTCAAAGTTTAATGGGGGATCTTGCAAAAATGTAGATCGTGGTTTAGCAGGTGTGGGGTAGCTTAGAGATTCTGTTAGCAGTTATGAGACTGCTGTCAATGTAGGCTGACCCTGCTGGTCACGGGCAGTGGGTGGGAAAGAGTGACACCCCAGCTGAGCCCCGGTGGAAGGCCTGGCTTAGCCAAGCTGTGGTGTGGTGAGACATGGCCAGCCCAGGGAGCAGGGCCTTGCAAAGAGGCAGCCTGTGAGTTGGTAACGCTCATTCCCTTACGTGAGGCCAGCTATTCTCCAGGAGCTCTATGACTTATGAAGAGTTGCTTGGGTATTATTAGTGCATCGACCGAACTGGGTGACCCCCACTACTGCCCTTCCAGGACATTCCGAAGAAAAATGTAGGGAAGCACCTTTCCCATCGCTGGTCAGGACTCTGGTTTTGAGTAAGACTCCTATTTTTCTCGTCCGTTTTATCTCAGAGCCCAGGAAAGCACTGACCTGACTCAGCTTCAACTCCCATCTCTGGCCCAGGAGTTCCAAAGCCGACTGGTGGGGAGGTAGCGCAGGGATTGCACAAATGTATGGCTGCAAACCAATCTTTTCCTCTTACCCCAAAGCTGCCCCCTACTCTGTCTCTAGGTAGAATAATGACTTTGCTTTTCAAAGCCAAGAACTTCTTGGGATATTCCAAGTACGGGGCATGTCTTCAGAACATACGTGTGATAAAACTCTTGTTCTACCATGAGCTCAGCACGTTGGCCTTTGGGAGATTTAATTATTATTATTATTATTTTTTTTTAAGCAGAGGTTGATGCTCTCCCCTCCTCTCTGTCTCTGCTGTTGACAGCCAGACACCCAAGAAAGCGTGCAAACACAGTTATCCACGGCTTGTTGCCAAAGATATTTATCACTTTTCAGTCCTCCACATGACTCCTAGATGAGACACCCAAATGCACCAAAATGGGGCCCTTTTTTCTGCTCATTTGAAGTGAAAATTTCCAGGCAACATCTGACGTCAGGATCATGATGACTCAGACTTTCCGACACTTGAGCCCAGACCCACATGCCCAAACATCTAAGAGGATGCTACGTGATATGTGAGTTCAGTTTTGCCTCTGACTCCAACAGGCCACGCACCTTGTGGCATCACCAGAGTCCTTGCATGATGCAGTGGTTCTTGAGGTCTCGCTGAAGTGCCGCCTCAGCAAGGAGTCATGGAAGAGACTCTATGCAAGAATGGAAGAGCGCAGCTCTAACCCAGAAATGCCAGCAAGGGGCTGTACTGTCCCAGGCACTCTCCTGGCCTCTTGGCATTGCAGTCCAGTCATTTGAAAAATAATCAGCAAGTTCCAAACATTTTGTAAAACAAAGATCCCTTTGGTCAAACAAAATCTTAAACAGAGCCTCAGTGTGGGGAGGATAAACACAGTGCTGGTTTGGTTGAGGCAGAACTGGAGTCCCAGACTCCTACTTGCTCTCCTCCTTCCCTATCCAAGGAGCCCCAAGGTCACTCTAGGAAAGCTTTAGGGCTCCATGGAACACAGTTTGAAAACCACTGAACTAGTTAAGCCCACAAAGTCCTTTTCCTTTACCACCTTTTCTACGGTGCTGTGGTAAGGTGGCTGGGCTGGGGATGTGGAGAGTTTGGGGCTGAATCTTGTCCCTCCAAAGTTCACGTGCTGAAGTTCTATCCCTCAGTGCCTCAGAATGTGATTGTTTGGAGGGCCTTTAAGAGATAATTAAGTTAAAATGAGATCGCTAGTGTGGGCCTGATTCCCACAGGACTGGTGTCGTAGGAAGAGGAGATTAGGACCCAGACACACACACAGAGGGAAGACCAGAAGAAGACATGGCCAGGAGTGGGGCGGG
>NW_027532585.1:4165643-4172126 GCF_008692635.1 Crocuta crocuta | reverse complement strand
TGATAGTAGTATTATCTTATAAGTAGCCAAAGATTTGATAAGTACCTGCACTGTAGCTCTGATTTTTCTTCTAAAGAGTTGGTTTAGTCTTTTTTTTTTTTTTAATTTTTTTTTTTAAAGAGAAAAAGAAGAGGGGGGGGGGGGGGGGGGGGGGGGGGGGGGGGGAAGTGAGGGAGATAGCCACCTAGAAACCAAGGAGAGGGGCTTCAGAATAAACCAAACCTGCTGACACTTTGCTCTTGGACTTCTAACCTCCTTGACTATGAGAAAATAAATTTCTTTTGAAGCCACCCAGTCTGTGGTACTTTGCCAAGGCTGCCCTAGAACTAATATCCAAAAGACGGAGGGGAACAGTCTCCCATACAGGCCACCATTTCAAGGAATCCTATTTATCTTGCTCTAAAATGACTAGGACACATCATATATCTCCTCTCAGAGGGGCTGAGCCCATGTCCTTCACAGGGGAGACACACTTGGTCTCCCAAGAAATACATCCTGTCTTTGGGAGGGTAAACAGTGTGTTCTTGAGTCTGGCCATGTCTGATGGGAGGGTCTGTGTTCCTCAGGCATCCACAGGCATGGTGATGGAGGGCTTGGTGACCAGGGCCTCAGGAAGACCTCCTCTGGCTCTTGGTCTGTGAAAGTCTGGCCACAGGAACATTGAAGGCCTGCTGGGAATATAACCCAGGTTTTATTTTTTCCTGAACACACTGTGCTAACCTAGCGCCCATAGTAATAATAGTCATCAGTGGTAAGCTGTGTGAAACTAGCAATTTTCACCTCACAGGAATTTGTCTGGGAAAATAACAGTTTTTCACCTTTGGAAACTGCCATTTGGTTTCATGAAAAATTCAAGGTGAAAAGAAACGTAGGAGAATATTTTCCATTTTTCGTGAACTGGATTTTGGCAGAGGTGGGAACTCGCTTCAATCTCAATGGCGAGAGGGTCCACCATGGCATAGGACTGGAAAAGAAGTAGGGGCTGGCAGAAGATGAAAGGGGTGTGGAGAGGCCACATGGTGCCATTGAAGTCCTTCCAAGGGCCTCTCTGGAGAAGGGGCAAGGCATGGGTGGCATCAACTCTGGGAAAGCAGAAAGGGACTTATGACTTTGGAACAAATCACTGTCTTCTTTGACACCTTGCCATGGGTTGTGTGGGAAAGGGTTAAGCTTATTTATCATCCAGTTTATGAAGGTCCCTTACCTTCAAATCTCAGTGATGGGCTATTTATATCTGCTTCATGCCTCCTTGGGGGTTTCAATCATGTGGGGTTCATTCATTTAGCCACCTACATAGTTTCCCTTGTACATCACATGTGTGTGGTCACAATAGATATTATGCAGATGTGTGTGTTTGTGTGTGCGTGCGTGTGTGTGTTCGTGTGTGTGCTGAAGTTGGGAGAAAGATGGTAAAGTGAAGACAAGGCATACAGTAGTAGAACAAGATGCCCCATCTTTATACTTGAGGAATTGGAAGTCTGTTGGAAGAGATGGAATTCCCGCTCAGGAAATATCTGGAAAAGAGTGGTGGGGCAGGCAAAGACACAGGTTCAAAAAAAATGATGCCTGCTGAATGGTCAGTCTGACTCAAGAGCTTTAAAACTGTAATTGCTCGGGGCGCCTGGGTGGCTTAGTCGGTTAAGCGTCCGACTTTCGCTTAGCTCACGATCTCACGGTTCGTGGGTTCGAGCCCTGCGTCGGGCTCTATGCTGACTGCCAGCTCAGAGCCTGGAGCCTGTTTCAGTCTGTGACTCCCTCTCTCTCTGACCCTCCCCTGCTCACGCTGTCTCTCTCTCTCTCTCTCCTAGAAAAACAAAACAACAAAAAAACCCCTGTAATTGCTCTTCTGAGAAACTATCCTAAAGAAATAGTCGGAAATGCAGTCAAGACATCAAGATCTTATTTGCACGCTTATTTACAATAGCATGATAGTATCCAAGCTGGGTATCAGCTTAAGCTGTAACAATGAGAGGGACTCGTTCAATAAATGATGATCCAGCCCAGGGATCAGTAAACCATGGCCCCTGGGCCAATCTAGCTCTCCATCAGCTTTTGTAAATAAAGTTTTATTGGCACACAGTCATGACCATTCCATTATGTATTGTCTGGGGCTTCTTTGGCACCCCAATGGCAGAGTTGAGTAGTTGCAACAGGGACCACATAACCTGCAAAACCTAAAATATTATTATCTGGCCCTTTAATAAAATGTCTTTTGGCTCCTGGTTCAGCCATATGAAAAAATGCCAGGCAAGCATTAAAGATGATATTAATAAAGATGTTTTTATTGTCATGCACATGTCATAATGTTAAGTAAAAAGGTAGTATGTGAATTTTTGATATTAATAATAGTAGTTAACATTTGTTAAGCACACATGAAATTCTCAGCACTGTTAAAATAGGGTTTACAAGGACTTCTTACTAACAGGAGAAAATGCTTATGGTATAATACCAGGCCAAAAAAAGCAGGATATAAAATGTTGATATTAGTAATAATTATATTTATTAAGCACATATTAAACTCCAGGCACTGTGCTCATCACTTTACATATTATTTCATAGAGCCTTCAAAAATGCCACTTGGAAGTTGCTGTTATTTACAAATCAAGTACGGAGATACATGGAACATAAGTAGTTTACTTTAGGGACATACCTGGCTAGTGAAGGAGCCCAAATTCAAAGACGGGGAGTGTGCCTCTACACAGAGAAAGGCCTAGAAGGAAATGGGGCAGCTGTGCGTGGTGGGAAGAGAGCTGTAGAATTGAAGTTGTCTGTGGCTGCAAGTAACCAAGAACTTGGAAAATATCAGCTCAAGCAAGTGAGGTGCTGCTTTTCCACGTAGCAGGACATCTGGGTAGACAGTCAGTGTCGCATCAGAGGCTCTCCGACCCCACGAGAGACCTGCATTCGACCAGCCTGAGCCCAGGTCTTTTGTCCTCAGGCTTGTCACTGGGGTCTCAAGGTGACTGCCCCATTAGGTGGGTCATTTTCTGCATTGAAGGCAGAGAGAGGGGTCAAGGCAAAGGACTAAAGGTGTAAGTTGACTGCATGGTCCCTTTATTGAAGGATTTTCCTCTAACTTCCCAGTAGCAGCTTTCACTTCTGACTCATTGACCGGAAAGGGGTCACATGACTATCCATGGTGGCAAAGAGGGCTGGGACGTCAAGTTTTCCAGCCAGGCACGTTGTGACCCTCAACAAAATTGGGATTTTGTGAATAAAGGAGAAGGGGGGAACAGATGATTGGGAGTTAACTTCCAGCGTCAGCCACATGGATGGATGGTCGCCAATTTTCCTTTATTCTTTCTGGAATTTTCCTGAGTAAATCTTGCTGAGTCTGAAGGCAGGGGGGCTGAGGAGAGGTGGGGAGAGAAAGTCACGGGAGAGATGTAGTGTCTTAGTCCATTTGGGCTGCTACAACCCAATACTATAGACTGGGTGGATTATAAACTAAGGAAATCTATTTCTCACAGTTCTGGAGGCTGGGAAGTTCACGATCAAGTGCTGGCCGATTTGGTGTGTGGTGAGACCTTCCTGATTCATGGACAACTGACTTCTCCCTGTGTCTGCCCATGGCAGAAACCATGAAAGAGGTCTCTGGAGTCGCTTCCTATAAGGACAATAATCCCATGATAAATAAAGACTGTGCCCTCATGACCTCATTGACTTTCAAAGGCCCTATTTCCAAATACTGTCCCATTGGGGGTTAGGTTTCACCACAAGAATTTGGGGGATGGGGGCATACACATTCAATCTATAGCAAATAAGGAAATCAGGGAAGGCTTCTCAAGGAGACATATTTTATGGAGTGACTGGTGAAGTGGGGAGCCTCCAGCTTCCTCTGTTATGCAAGAGAGCCTCAAGTTTTTGGGGGTGCATAAGAGAAGTCCCAAGACAGTCTGCTTGATTGGCTTGTCCCACCTTGTGTAGAAATGTGGACCACTGGGGTCAGCCCTGCCCCCCGCCCCAGGCCAGTGGGCGGGGCCACAGCACATGGACTCAGAAGCCATTGGGGCCCACTGATAGGGTCAGGAGGCCAGTCTGGCAAAGGTGACTTTGGAAACTGTAGTGGGTAGAATTCACATGCATTTAACAATGTAGAGTGGACGAGTTCAGCGAGGGGTCCTCCCGTAGAAGCTTCTGGATTGGAGTCAACTCTAGATGCTTGTTTTGCATGTGCACCTTCAGGACACCATCCCAGCCTCTTGCTACCGGATTCCAACCACCTGTGCCCTACAGACCATTTTGCCCTGAGATGTAAATGGCTGCTATGAATACTTCCTCCAAAGCAGATGCTGAGAGTTTAAAAGTGGTGGATGAGGAAGGAAAGCCCAGAGGTTGCTGGCACCGTGAGGGGGTAAGAAACCTGGCTCTGACACTTTCCTGCTGTGACTCAGTATTCCCATCTGTCAAATGGGACCATAGTTCGAGAAAGACCAGAGGAGGAGACCTGACATACAGACTGATAATGGTAGATGCTAAATAAGTGTCTGATCCTGTGCTCCCTTCCATCCTTTGCCTAAAGGGAGAGAGAGTGGAGGGCCTGCATGTGGAGATCGGGGGCACGGGTCCCAAACTCAACAGATTTCCCAAAGGTTGACCTCACGGATGGGGCCGGAATTCCTTCTCTCTCCCAAAGCACCAGGTAATCAGGGCTCACCATTGACTGACTCGGCCGTGCAACCTAGTGCCGGGACCCCTCCTCAGGAGGGGAAGGGACTTTCACAGTTCTGTTGGTGTTTGCTGGGCGAACCCCACAGCCTCAAGGCTGCCGACGCCGGTGAGTGAGGTTTTGTGCTCTGTAAACGAAAACTCAAGGTTTCTTCATGTTGGCTGAGTCTCTCATTCATGCAGAAAATGAGACATGATATCAAAAGCACATGGGGCTCAGCGGTATTAGGCAGCCTTTATGGGCCTGTCAAGTCCTGGCTCTGAGAGGTGGAACTTCCTTTATCTGATACTTTAGTAGATTTCTGATAACTAGGGCTCCTGGAGCCTAAGCCCCAACAGCTTTTCCAGGACACAGTAACAACTCCCTTCCTAGGCAGGGCCAGGAAGTTAGTCTCTTCTCTGCGGCTGCTGATTCCAGGCGTGTAATAGTGTCTGAGAGTGGTACCCTCGTCCCCGACTGGGTGGGTCACCATCCTAGAGTCTAAGAGTCTCCAGGAGCTTGGATATACGGAGAGTGTCCACTCTGCCGCCGGGTGGGCTCACAGCCCTCCAGTCCTCCTTTCCTGCCACGAACCTCAGACGTGTCCCCTGTAGACAAACACACTGATCAGGACAGGCTTGGGGCCATATTTCATGCTGGTTCTCCCTGTGGAATCCGGGGAGCCCGGCCCCCCAGGACCTGAGGGGGCGGAAGAACAGCTATTAGGAACAGTTTCCATCAGAGTCCCACAAACCTTAGCAACACATATGCTGAACTTGGCAATGTGAGTTAGTGAGTGGCCATGTTCACTGATGGGATTTGCCTGTGTGCGGGGGTGGGATCTGACCTGTTTTCTTTATGTAGAGCTTGGTTCAAAAGCGAGGACTTTAAAGACCCTTAAATGCCTAACAAGGAGACTTTTGTAGGGACAATACCTGGGTGCTCTGAAGGGTGGGACACTGCATCTGCCCAGAGAAGGGCTGCATTTTTTTTTTTTTAAACTGTGGTCCTGGCTGGTCCCCTGAGATGCTAGTACAAAGGATGTTAATAGAGGAAACCCCAGTAGCTAATTTGGAGTGTGCACTCCTCATGCAAAGCTTTTCTTTTTTCTTTTATTTAAATTTTTAAAAATGTTTTTGAGAGCGGAGGAGAGAAAGAGAGAATGTGAGCGGGGGAGGGGCAGAGAGAGGCACACACAGAATCTGAAGCAGGCTCCAGGCTCAGTTGTCAGCATGGAACCCAATATGGGGCTCGACCTGGGGCTCGAGCCTATGAACTGTAGAACTGTGAGATCGTGACCTGAGCCGAAGTTGGACGCTTAACTGACTGAGCCATACAGGCACCCCAGTCATCGTAAAGCTTTTCCATCGGTGCAAGCAGAACTCCAAGTCGCTCCTACCTTTACGTCCACCTCTGTCTAAGATACTGTCTGCCGATCTCTTACCAGTATGCTAGAAATATAAGCTCTTTTTAATATGACTTTTTAGTTCTCAGGTATTTTCTTGGCCATTTGACAGATAAAGAAATTGAGGCTCAGAGAAACTGTGGAACTCACCTAAACATGTGGCTTGTCATCGGTGGGGGCTTAGGATTTGAACCCGTGAGAGATTGATTCCAAGGCCAACTTATTGGAAATCTTGGGCTGGCAGCTTTCCAGGGTCCCTTGAACAAAAATGACTCAGAGATGATGGGCCACCTTTTTAAAACACTGAAGATATATATGTAGATTGGATGTATATATATAATTGTGAAACACAATTTACATAGGAAAGTGCATAATACATACATTTACATGCTAATGAATTATTGTAAGTTAACACTTCACATATCTTATG
>NW_027532585.1:4127081-4165623 GCF_008692635.1 Crocuta crocuta | reverse complement strand
CCCCCCCGCCCCCCCCCACCAACCCATGCTTCCTCCCAGCCAGAGCCACAGCCCTCTGGTACAGCCGTGAACCCTATTCTCTTACAGAAGACCCTTCCCTGCTTTTCTGTTTTGTTTTATCACCTAAGCAGATGTGCCTAAGCAGCATAGCTTTGTTTTGCCTGGCTTTTGAACTTCATAGAACTGGAGTCATACGGTATAGACTCAGCTTTGTCTGGTTTCTATTATCTAACAAGGCATGTGTGAGATTCATCTAGATTATCAACAGTTTGTTTATTTTCATTGTGCTGCAGTGTTTTATTATACAACTCTTCCCCAGTGTGTTTGTCTCTTCCTCAAGCGATGGACCTTTGGGTTGTTTTTAGCTCAGGTATTATGACTCTGTGGCTATGAACACTCTCACACGCGTTCCTGAGTCTCTGTTGAGGGAAATCTCAGCATCGTGGGATGTACATGTCCTAACTTTAAAAGGTGCTGACAAAATGTTTGCTGAAGTCAAGTGCCCATTTACACACCCAGCTGCAGTGTGTGAGATGTCCATTTGGTCCACAAGTTCACCAACTACTTTGTGCATCAGTCTTTTTCACTGTAGCCATTTTGGTGGGTGTGTAGTGATATCCCATTGTGGTTCCAGATCTATTTTGTGCGATTCTATTTGTTCTCGTGAGGCACAGATCAGCTTTCTTCAAGTAGACGGGATTCCCAGGACAGCCAGTGAGGCTGAGAATCAAACATTCTGGTTGTCCAGCGTCTGGGCACTTGGTACCACTGCTGTTCATGCACAGGAGTAGACGGCCATTGAGGAGTTCCGCGCTAAGCTCCCTGCAACTTGCAAAAACAAGTGGCCTTGAGGAAAATCCACGTGGGTGTTTGGGCTTTAGGATCAACAGTCATGTGTGCACCTGAGCGTGGATGACAGTCTCGTTTCTTGGTGGCCCTCTGCCTGCTCTCTACCCTCGCCCCAGCCCTTCCTGATATTTCCTTATCCTGATTCTCTGAGTCACTCGAGATTTATGGGGGCCGCTGACATAGCAGTTGCTTTCTGGGCACCAATCTGGGCTTCAGTTTCCTCAGTGGCTAGAGGGGAACTGGGGAGATTGAATGCGATGAGGCATGTAAGCCCTGGCACCATGCCTGGCACGGAATCAGTGCTTGTTCACCAGGCTGAGACTGTGGTATGGCAAATGAGGTATGTCAGGTGCAAAATGTAAGGCCCTCCTCTCGGTGCCGCCCCCACACTTGCACGACCCCCAGAGTGAGTGCCTCCTTACATTTCTACCTTGGGCATCTCATATCTTAGTCTGGGCCCTGCTCCGCTGTGAGGTCCTGCTGATCCTCTGACCTCGGCCTCCTGCGGAACTTTCTCTAGAGCGTGCTTTTCAAACCACTCATTATGAATTTTCAGCAGATCCCAAACCCAACTTGAGGATGTTTTACACAGCACTCATAAAACATGGTGTGGGGGGCACCTGGGTGGCTTAGTCGGTTAAGCGTCTGACTTTCGCGTAGGTCATGATCTCGCGGTTCGTGGGTTCAAGACCCACGTCGGGCTCTGTGCTGACTGCCAGCTCAGAGCCTGGAGCCTGTTTCAGAGTCTGTAACTCCCTCTCTCTCTGACCCTCCCCTGCTCACACTGTCTCTCTCTCTCTCTCTCCCTCCTAGAAATAAATAAAACATTAAAAAAAAAAAACATGATGTGGAATAGGATAGAAAATACTAACGTTCATCCTGTGCAATAGGGGTAAGTGTTGAATCGGGAATCTAGGTCTTGGTTATAAAGATGAACAGGTACACCAGGTCATGATGCAAAAAGCATCACTCACCATGGGTCCCAGTAAAAAGGAGTTTTGAAAAACACCATGCTGTCACCTCTGCACCATTGATGGTGACCAGAAACACCACCCACTTCTCCTTCTGCCCCCCTCCTTCACCTGGCAGGGTATTCCTGTCCCTCAGACATCCCTGCCTGAGCCTCTTCCCCTCTGAAGCCTGCCTTGACTTCCCCAAGCAGAGGCCATTGCCTGTTGCTTGGTGTCCCTGCCAATGCCTCCCCCACAACAAGACAGATCGATACTGATGGCAGAGGCAGACTGCACAGGTTCTGATCCCAGCCTCTCACTAGGTGTGTGACTGGACAAGCCACTTGTGCTGTCCAGGCGTCAGTTTACAAATGGGGATGCTAATAATAATCTCTAGCCCATGGGACTGATGTAAGCATCAAATGAGTTAATACAGGAGGAGTGCCCACAGCAGCCCCTGCTGAGCTCTCAGGGGCTTGGCCCGGGCTCACAGTTCTCGTATTTACAACTGAGGCTCTCACATAGCGGTTGTTTCTCTGCCTTTGGGTGATTTGGTGTCCTATCTGCCTGCCCTTCTGGACTGTGGTTCATTGCGGGGAGGGTCTGTGCCCGGTTCGTGCTCACAGCCCCAAGCCCCGGGCCCGGCACACAGCAGGGGCAGCCCACATCCCAGCCTTCGTCACCCTGAGTTACATCTACCCAGGATGAACTGAGCAGCTCGAAGTTTGCCTCCTGGCTGCCTCACTAGGCCCAGGTCCCATCCTTGGTCCCTCTGGGCGCCTCAGTGACAGTCACTGTCACTTGTATGGCCCTGTTTCTCTGTCCCTGAAACTTCGTCACTCGATGCTGCACAGCTGGGGCAAACTTTACTGGAGGTACGGGAGTAAATAACAGAAATAACAAAACTGGGAAGATGCCCAATCCATGGGATTCCCAGAAGGATTCTCTAAAAGAAAAGCGCAAAGATGACTGTCCACAGTGGGTGTGAGCTCCTAGCAGGGGTGACGCCATCTTGGGGTCCTCCCTGTCCTAAGAGCCTGCCTCCAACTTTAAACCTCCTAGATGAATTTCCACTGGACACCAGGGAGGGTCCATGCTCTGCACAGAGGATTGACCTGGCCCTGGAGTTCACCCACACCTTTGGACAGTGGGACTTTGGGTTTCTATAATCCCTGAAGTTCATTTCCACAAGCCAGGTGATTCGGTCAAGTTTAAAAAAGACAAGTGTGGATGCCTGTGTGCGCATGTGTGTGTAGTTGTGTGGGTGTTTGGTAGAAGACCAGAGGGACTTGAACAGGACAGTTTGGGATGGGGTTGGCCACACCAACTCAAGTCTTCTTCCAGATTTCCCACTGGGGGAGGCGTGAAGGGATAGTTCTTTCCAGTCATCCTGTGGACACCTGGGACCATATCTCCCTAATCCCCAAACATAAATCCATCTGCGAAGGAACACACACACAGCAAACACTACCACAATGACACATATGATCGACGTGTGCATCACACATACATCTATCCATACCCAAGACCATACACACAAACCCACACACATATAACCACATGTACACACAAATATGAGAACATAAGCAAACTACACACACATACAGACACACACTTACCTGCATCTCTTTCTGTGACAAATATTAATTCTCAGAGATCAAACAGTCTAGAATGTACTAAGGAGTAAAGACGTTTTCCCAAATGCAACCTCTTCGCAGACTCCTGCTCTCCAAGGGAAAAGCCTTCAGATTGTTAATCAAGGTGGTCTCAGAGTCCTTTAATCCTTCTTTGGTGAGCCCCAGGCTGCCGGCTGGGATTCGTCTGTGTAAGGAACTGGTACCCATCTCACAGCCATGACGCTTAGAGCTTCATGAAGACCAGGTAGAAGTTCGAAATGAACTCTAATTTGCATCTCAAAGCAACTCATCTTCTGAGCAGGGCATTCTCCTGAGAATGGATGGGAAGGAGGCAGCATGTGGATTTATGATCTGCCTATACCAGCAAAACCCTAGGATTTCTGCTTCTATTACACAGATAGTCATTAAAGCTTAGACGAATAAATGAGTGAATGAATCATGTAACAGAGGCTTTGGAATCCAACAGACATAGGCTTGAATCCTTGCTCTATATTTGTGTGAACTTGGGCAAGGCACTTAATCTTTATGAGCCTAAGATCCTCTATCTGTAAACAGACATAATGATACTGCATTAGTAGTATCATTAGAAGCTCTTGCAATAAAACAAAGAGCTGTCAAAATAACAGTGGCTCCAAAAAAGTTATGTCTACTTCCCTCTCATGCATCACTCCTGGGTGAATGACCAAGGTCGATAGGCAGTTTTGCTCGTGTGGTCATTCTAGGACCTAAACCCCTTCCATCTTGTTGCTCTGCCTCCTCTGGGCCATTGTTCTCATTCACATGGTCAAAACCAACATGCAGGGAGGAGAAAGAGAGAGAGAGAGTGAGAGATAAGTAAGGGGCTTGCTTTTGGAGTGAAAAAACAATGACACAGAAATTGCACAAATAACTTGCAGTAATACCCCACTCATCTAAATGTAGTCACATGACCAGACTAGCTGCAAAGGAGCCTGGGAAATGTAGTTCTATAGCTGGACAACAATATGTTGAGCTACAATTCTCTTTCTACAGAAGAAGGAAAGGTTGCTCTTTGATGGATGCCTAGTTGTCTTACCACAAATAGCTATGCCGGATGGCTGTGGTGAGGACTAAATCGGAGTGTGAATCACTTACAAAGCACAGGGCCCAACATACAGTCTGCCCTTGAGAAATGAGAGCTATTATAGAATCATTCCAAAGGAATTCTTTTAAAATGAACATTAGAATAATGTAATCGGGATGCCCATTTACTCGGTCCTTTGGTGGGGCAGAGTGGTATGGAAAAGATAAACGGTCTAGTCACAAACGTTTGGACAAGACTCAGGGAGTTTATGGCTGAGAAGGCAAAAGCCCCTTGTAGGGTATCACATCTGCTACAGATACATCTCAAGGTGGAGTCTTAGAAGAGGGATAGACAGCCTGGAGATGCCCCTCAGATATGAGGATCTAAGGATCTGGCAACGGCAGGAAGCCATTGTGATGAATGTCAGGCGATGTGAATTTGTTCTCATGCCCTTGCTAAGAGCTGCCTGTCACAACCAGGAAGTAGGTCTTCAGGAGTATGAGGGAGAAAGCCAGCGAGACACACGTGGCCGCGGGGAAGGCTGCATGATGTAGGGGGCTGTCTATGTTCTAATAGTTTCGTCCCTGGGCAAATCTCGCCTTTCTAAGTTTCGTTTGTGTCCATGCACAAAACAGGGACCCAAACAATTCTTACTCTAGGGGGTGGTTATGAGTCCAAAGCAAGGTAATGGGTGTGCTGTAAATTCTGAAAGCCTCTACAGATGTGAGGAATTAGGGTAATTAAATAAAAGTGGGGGAAATCCATCACCCGCAGTCAGGTGTGTCCCCAGCCCCGCTTGGGCTCATGTGGTGGGTGGGTGGAGCCCGCTTACCTGTCCAAGAGAAATGCCTTCCCGTCCCCCCGGGAGTGGCAGTGAAGCTGTCGGTCTTAATCAGAACTTCCTTTCTGGGAGCGGCTTCCTCTGTGTCACAAACTTGGCACAGTTCAAACCTCTGCTTCAAGAGTTATTTTCCTTGGGTTTCGCAAATCCTCTTTTACCCGGAGGAGACAGAAAGCTCCACATTTCTTTCCACCTGGAAATCACCATGGTTCTAAGGCTGTCCTTGTTCCCCTGCTAAAGACATATTTGTGTGTCTACACCCCGCAATTTTCCCATGTAACTTTCATTAAAGTTAATTGGCATCACGAGACTAAGGCAGGCAGCTAGAGACAAAGAAGTAGTGCCAAATTGCACCTGGCCAGGGTGCCGGGAGAGTGACAGCCTTCTGAAGGTGGGGGCAGCACCAATTAGGAGTCCCTGGCTTTGCTTTGGGGCATTTCTATAGAAGGGGCTGCAGAAGTGCATTGTGGGAAGAGCCACTGGCCAGAGTTCTTATGTAAGGTTAGGATTGGAGACCCCTTATCTAATGCGAAGTGGCCTGAAGGTGTTTTGACCCCTTTCTCTTGTTTACATTAATTGGCAATAGTAAAACATATTATAGTCGTGATAGCAGCCATTCATTGGGTGTCTAATGTGCTCCTCTCTAAGTTCAGGGCTGGTCTTGCCCTTGGATTCTTGTGGCCACTCTATGAAGGGTATGTTTCTCTGCAGGTTGAGGCTCAGAGAGGTTTGTGATTAGCCTGAGCTTACACAAAGAGTCGTGAGTGGAGATAACGTTCAAGTTGCTGTCATCTGACTTTATAGCAAGACATTATAGCAGAACGTGTGGTGGGAAGGGAAGCCTTCCTTCACTCTTAGTTGATGCCACATGACATGGAGAGACCCTTTCAGGCAATCTGGGCTGGCTGGGCGTCTGGGACCTGTTTTCTGCTGGGCTGACATTTGCAGAATCTGTGAAAGCCTGGTATGGGAAGGCCAGCACTCCCAAGACCCGGGGTTCAGCGCCCCCCATCTTCCACAGCAGGCAGTGGGCCCTCCGGAGCCCAGAGTCCCCCAAATCCACTACTTCTAAACTCTTGTGCACCCATTTAATCATACAAGCACCCATTTAATATTAAAAAATGCAAAATATTTTTAGTATCTGTTAATTGAAAAACAAAATGATAAAACATGATGATACTTTCATTTTAATAATATTTGGGAATATTTCTGTATTTATCACACCTATGCAAATTAATAATGATACAGATAAAATAGACAATTCATGGGGAAAATGCAAATGGCCAATACCTATATGAAAAGATGATCAATCTCACTAGTAATCAGGGAAATGCAAATTAAAACAACAATGAGAATCATTTCACTTGTCAGATAGGCAAAATTAAAAGTTCGATGCTATCTAGTATTGTCTAGGGTGTGAAGAAATGGTTACCTTTATCTATTTTGTGTTCATAGGAGTAGAAATTGATGCAGGGGAATCGAATTGGAGGAAAATGTTAAAATGTAATGTGTGTCTGTGTGTGCACACGCTTATGCACACACACACATTGGGGTCACTTCTTGGTGACTCCCTCTGGTGTGCAAGATGAGATGAACATTGAAGCACTGTATGAAATAGCAAAATATTGGAAATAAGCTAAATGTCTATCAATGCAGGGATGATTACTCAAAAATATGGAATATTTATACAACAAAATATCATGCAGCTATTAAATTGAGTTAGCAGATCAATATATACTGAGCGGGAAGGATTTCCAGACATACTGTTGAGGAGAACGAACAAGAAAGTGGCAGAATGCTAACGCTCCCTGTGGTATTGTATGGCAGCCATGAGAATGATCCAAGTGGCATCATTGATTGGGGATCCTCATTGTTGCACTTTCAAATTCATCCCTGTGTTTGAGGCAAGGCCATGCTCCCCATGGGCTTCTCCCTTGCAATGACTGGGTGTAGGAAGAATATTAAAATAAAGAATGCTAAAATAAAATAAACCCAGGAGACACAGGACTCCTTCAATGGCCAACTTTGTTCAAGAGTCTTCAGCAGAA
This sequence comes from Crocuta crocuta, assembly GCF_008692635.1. Taxonomy (NCBI): domain Eukaryota; kingdom Metazoa; phylum Chordata; class Mammalia; order Carnivora; family Hyaenidae; genus Crocuta; species Crocuta crocuta. The sequence goes on along the minus strand of NW_027532585.1, from coordinate 4,158,256 downwards.
GTCTAGGCTGCGTCCACTTACCCTTCTCTCCTTTCCTTCCTTGGGTCTGCCTTGCAATGGTCAGCCTCCCAGAATTCTTCCTAAGTCCACTCTCTTCCCTTCTTACATCACGCCTGCCTGATAGCCTCTCCTCCAGGGATCTCCCTTAATGAAAATTGTACCGTCTAGCCCTGTATTGGTATGTACTTCTTGGAATACCCATTGCACGTCATTAATGCGGTGGTTCTAAAACTTCAGTGTGCCCTCGAATCGCCTGAAGACCTTGATAAAACACACATTGCTGGCCCCAGCCCTGGTGTTCCTGATTCAGTCGGTCTAGGGTTGGGCCTGGGAATTTGCCCTTGAATGAGTTTCCAGGTGATACTGACCAGAAAGGACTACGCTTTAGGAACCATTCTGTTAACATATAACACACACAATTTAAAAGATATTTTTACAGGTTTGCCAATGTTTGCAAACATGAGGAAAAGTATCTGGGAGGCACCACAGTGAAGTGGCACCAGTATCTTTCTCTGTGGAAGTCAACAGGATTGAAATCAGTATTCTGTGGTGAAGAGCATGGCCTGGGTTGAGATCCCCATTTTCCAATATGGTGGCTTCTTGGTCTCAGGCAAGTTCTCAACTTCCCTGTGCCTCAAGTTTCTCATATGCAAAATGCTGAAAATAATAGTAACAATCCCCAGGCTTGTCTAAAGGGGAATATAAGTTAATACACATGAAGTACTTAGAACAGTTATCTGGGCCAAGTAGGTATGCAACGTGAGTGATTTTATTCTTTTTCTGTGAAACAAATGGTGAAGGGGCCTTTCATTCTGAACTTCTTGCAACAGGAATTAGGTGTATTACTTGTACAACTAAAACTTTTTCAACAAAAAGAAGAAAACTCGTTGTACATATATGTGCATTTGAGGCATACCCTATATTCAGTCTGTATGCAATATTTGGTTAACAGTTGAAGGCAGAGATTTCTTGTGAGATTTTATGCCATCTTCCGCCCTCTGAGGGCCCCAAACTCAGAAGTTATGAATGCTTAAAGAAGTCAACTACCACTGCCTTATTGGCCAAGCTTTTAAAAATTAGTGTAACCCCGGGGCACCTGGGTGGCTTAGTCGGTTAAGCGTCCGACTTTCGCTTAGGTCATGATCTCGCAGTTCGTGGGTTCGAGCCCCGCGTCGGGCTCTGTGCTGACTGCCAGCTCTCGGTCTGGAGCCTGTTTCAGTCTGTGACTCCCTCTCTCTCTGACCCTCCCCTGCTCACGCTGTCTCTCTCTCTCTCCTAGAAATAAATAAAAAACATTTAAAAAAAATTAGTGTAACCCAAATAGAAATCAGTCCCTATGTGACCCAGTCTATGCAGGATCCTATTTAAAGAAGCACCATCCATTAGCAAAAGGAATTAAAAAGGAATTCCAAATTTGACTTACATCATCACAAAAGCATGAAGAGAGATCTATTGAATATCCTCAACACCAGCTCCTGAAGTGCCCCTTTCTCCCTCTCCCCAGGGAAAGCTGGGGGGCACTTGCATTTTAGCAGTTAATGGTGTTGGTCCCTGTCACACCAGATTCATCAAGAAATCAGTTCAATTAAGTCTGAGTGTTAACAGCCCTCCTGGTTTTAAAGGGAGCGGCTGCTACTATAAAACGTTCTCTTTCCCTGGGCACATAATCCTATTTGAACATTGAACTATTGGCCATGAAACCTTCCTGCATTAGGCAGATTACGAAGTAAATCATGTCCCACTCAGCAGAAGAAGGATGGTTGTCAAGGAGTGAAAAGCTAGAACAACCTCCCCCCACCCTTTTTTTGTTTTGGTTTGTTTTTCTACATTTCTCCATCCATTGATTTATTTAACACTTATTTTAGACATACTCTGTTCTGGATGTGAAGGTGGAGGATGTATATCCGTTATCTGATTTGGTTTTCACTCTTCCACCTGTGACATAGTAATTATTTCCATTTTTCAGATGATTAACCTGAGGCTTAGCGAGTCAAATAAAAATTCTCTGAAAGTCCCTGAGCTCATCAGTTGCTGAGCTTTTGGGATGTTTTCACTGTAGTAGCTCTTTTGCTGGACTAGAACACAGTAAAGCAAAGCTCAGCTATGCCGTTCAGCATCCGGACGATATTGAGAAAGCTTCTTAACTTTCTAAGTTAATCTCTAAGCCCCAATTTTCTCATCTGTGGACAATAATTAATACCTGGCAGAGAGGATTTTTGTGGAAATTAAATTAGATTATAGATGTGTTTTCCTGTCTCAGCGTCGATACACAATAGGTATATTGTGAGCTTTACAGCATACGGGTTCATTTTTACAAAAGGAGACCTATGGCCCATATTACTATGGACTACTTTGTAGAAGTGTTCACTTAGTATTCATCACAATCCCCTTCTAGCGCATCTTTTTGTCTTATAGGTGCTGCAGAGCTAAAAGCAAAACCACACTTTCCAGATTCTCTTGCAGCTAGGAATCTGCATAGGATCTGAGTTCTGCCAAGTAGATGGGCCACCCAAGTCCTGAAAGTGAAGAGAGCCACAGAAGCTGGTGGCCATGCACGGGAAGATGAGCTGGGTTGTCGGATGGAGTGCAGGCATCTGTATTTGGACCTGGCTATGGTGGAGTTTGTGGAGTTCATTGCTCAGTATCATAGGTTCTGATGAGTGGGTTTGATGGTACGACTGTCCTGTGGTGTAGCCATTGCTTCTTATAGCAAAGCGAGACCTTGGGTACAGTATATCTCGTAGTATCCAAATCTGGTTCTCTAGCCCTCCGGAGGCTCTGTGGACTGCTTAATCCTCCTTAACAAATTCCTTTCTGCTTAAACTAACCAGGGCTGACTCTGTTCTCCAGAAATAATATTCAAAGCCTGACATATTATCAACCAGCAATAGGCTGTTGGAAACGTCAACCTTGAGTGTTCAAGTTGTTCATTGTCATATGGCCAGCTCTCCGAACTAAATAATTTTAAATAAATAATATGTTTCCAGGCTGCCCTATCAAGGAGAAGAATAAGATTGATGGGGAACAGAGATAGTTTCTGAATTTTCTCTTGACTCTGCATACAAATTATTTCAACAATCTGTAGTAATTTCAAACTAGTAGTTACAGATGCACTTGGAGATGTTGACTGCAAATATAACATGGGCATTTTAAAATTTAAAAACAAAGTTACAAAAAAAAAAAAAAGAAAGTAAAAACCCAAGTTACCATTCTACAAAACAGTGAAGGAGATTTTCATGTCCCCAAGAGCAAACCATATGTATAGTTAATCTTTCATATTGTTCTAATTGCTGGTTTTCAATGAAAAACCAAAACATGATCTTTGAACAAGATTAACAGGGGTTCTGCATGACAAAGAAATAGTGTGAGGCATCTCACGACAACCCAGAGCAGAGGCAGGGAATGGGTTATGCTGTCAACTGGCCCAGATCCCAACCCTTCCACGTCCTGGGTGACCCTGGACCAGGACAGAGTATCTACCTGGCTTACTTTATTGTCCAGTAAGAAGTAAGTGAAACAATATATGAGAATGAGCCAACACATAATAAATACCCAATCCATGGTGGATCCCTCTCCTTGTCTTCCTCTTACCTATTTCTTTTTATTTTGTTTTATTTTATTTTAATATAATTTATTGTCAAATTGGCTAACATACAGTGTGTTAGATTCCCATGATTCGCCACTTACATACAACACCCAACGCTCATCCTAACAAGTGCCCTCCTCGGTGCCCATCACCCATTTCCCCCTCTCCCCCACCCCCCTAACCTCAACCTCTTAGGTATTTCTGTAAATAGAGAGATATAACACACCCAGTTGCTATACATCTGAAATATTATATGTGAATTGAGTCTTGGACTATCAAATCCTGTTGATATATAGATAGATAGATAGATAGATAGATAGATAGATAGATAGAGATAGAGATAGATATGTATACTGATGTATATTGATATACATATATATATGTACACACACACAAACACTCACAATTGTGGGGGTTTTTTTGGCTTCAAGGAATTTAGATAAATATATGATAAGCAGAGGACCTTCCACCTCTGCATGTCTGGAAAGGGTCCTTATCACTGTATTAGTCCCAGACCTTAAGCCTTCACATTGACTCCTAATTGGCACCTCTCTGGTCTACTAAGCCCAGAGGCCACAGAGCGAATGGAGTGCACATGCTGAGTGGCCCCTTGAGCATATCCCCACTCCGGTGTGGGGTGCACGGAGGAAGGACAGAGAGGTCCCTGGCCCTGCTGCTGCCTGCACTGTATTTCTTCCTTAGATAAACAGAGTTGCATCGCTGTCATTGTCACTACAAGTCATTTTTATCAGCACTGCTACTAAGTGAACGCAGAAGGGAAATAAATAAAGGGGAGAGAAAGAAAGAGAGAAGGTCAAGGGTGGATGTCATAGATGACCACATTTTGCCACTTCGAGGCTGCCCCGATTTTGCAAAACTCCCTCTTCCTCACTGAGTTAGCTGTTTCTACCCTGGAACAAATAGCTCTTTTTAAAAAATAAAAGCTGAGTAAGAAGCTTGGCTGAATCCTTAGACCCAAGTTTTCCCTGGGTTAGGTTAGCTATAAATTAACCAGTCTGCAAAATATATAAATAAGTGAATTGCTTTGTTCCGAGCTATCTCCAGTAGGGCTCTGGCTGCTTGCTATGAAGCTGGGTGGGCGTTCCACTGGCCAGTGCTTTTATAAATACTAATGAGTGACATATTGAGAAAAATTGTACCTACAAAAGCAAAGACTTCTTCCATGCAAATCAGGCCCCAATTCCCCCCAGATAAGGATCTTTTTGATGGAACACATGCAAAATCTCCAGCTCTTAATTCTTTCATTAGTATTCCAGGCAGATGGTTGCCAAATAACAGAGAAAACTGTCTGAATCGCTGTGTCTGAAACCTAATATTGATTTGTTTAATAGTGTCAGGAAGTCAAAATTCACAAATCTCCTGTCGATTGTTTATGAGGCAGTTAGCAGAGAATTGGTTGCCCCTGCTTAATTAATAACTCATTACTGAAATTTGATTATATGCTTGAATGCTTTAAATGGGTTCTAACACAGCATCTGCAAAGTGGCGTAGCGACAAGGTAAGGCAGCTCCGGAAGCTTCCTTTTGAGGCTTCTGCCATTAGAATTTTTCGACAGTCGTACGACATGGGCCTCTGTAGGCTTTCTCTCTGCGGTCAACCTCCCTGGTGTTCATATGTTCGTTTAGACGGTGTTCTGGGGCCATGGGAGCTGAATGCAGGGTGGTTCTGAAATTTGGGGCCAAGATCTTTCTCGAAAAAACAGCAGACACAAACCTAATATATTGGTCACTTGATCAGAAGAGACATATACGTGATATTGTCTGCAAGTGCACAGATTCTACAGAGAAGAGCAAGTAAGGGGTAGTTTCGCTTCTGGGAAGATCAGAAATGCTTTATCCATTAAGTGTTGTTGTTTCAAAATATGGAAATTCTGTGTGGCTAGTTGCCACAAGTAGACAGCAGGGCAGGGGGTCTCGGCATCATCTGACCTTGTGCTCTGAGACTGGGGGTTTACAGGGAGGTGCTGTCAGGCATGGCCGCGTGCCAGGGACAGAAGGGGGATGATTAGAGCCCCCGTTAACATCGGTGCGTATGGATGTCTCTGCTATATCTCTCGATTAAAATAATGCCTTTGGGAGATAACATATCTGAAGGCTGGGTTCCGGCATGCTTGGGAAGGCAGCTGGCCACAGACTTGTGATGGAGGTGCTGTTCCTCATGATCCCTACACTTAGAGCCCCCACCCCCACCCCTGTTACCCCAGCTGTCAGGGGCAGGCGCTGGCCAATAAGAGCTCTCTGAGCCCCCCCCCCCTTACGCCCCCCTTTCCGTTTTAGGTGCATCCAGGCTGACCTGATCAGGGGAAGGCAGCAGGAGAGGGGATTCCTAGGCTTGCCCCATTCTGTACCCCTCCAGTGGCCATGATAGGGCATGCATGGGGGAAGCGAGGGGAGGGGAGTGTGTTTCTCACCAAAGCATTTCCCTCCAGTGGATCATGGGGTCAAGTTCCTAGGCTAGCCCGTGGAAAGTTATTTAGCTCACAGTGGATTAACACTGTTAACTGGAGTGTGTCTGTTGAACAGCACTGCAGTTATGTTCTAGACAAAAGGGGACTCTGTGGGCCGGCCCACGGCCTGGCCCCCTCCAGAACATCCCTGCACCGTTTTTAGAACATGGCTATTCTGGAAAAAGTGAAAGAGTGCATTCTAAATTCCAAACAACTGATTCACAAGTAAACTGTGGGAAGCCAACCCTTCGTCATCCAGGGCTGCCTGTTTGCAAGTCCGCGGGGGGTTAGAAAGGGCTCCAGACAGAAGCCCTGTTCGGCGGTGAGGCTCCTCGAGAAGCTTACGGTCTGATTGCTCCTATGAGGGTTAAGAGCTGCTTCGAGCAGAGCTTGGAAAATCCCTCAGTGAGGGGACACGCAATATGGCTGCAGGATTTCAGGGGGAGGAAAGGTCAGGGCCCGCTGGTTCCGCCAGGGAAGGCTTCTGGGAGGAGGTGGACGCAGAATGAGGCCTTGAAGGGTGGTCAGATTTCGTGGCGGGGCGGTGGTGGCGCATTCCGGGCGGGCACAGGAGGAGGCTGGTCAGAGGTAGGTTTGGGGGACCGCGACTGGCCAGACCAGCTGGCAAAGAGGGTAATATGACCGGCCCGTCTCCTGCCTGTGATCTTAATTGAACCAGTCAAGCTTTCAAAATGAACAGTTGATCATTTGATTAAGAAGGGCCTTTGACTCCCTCAAGACCCACGGAGACTGATTTTTATCAAAGTGGAGCAGCAAGGTTTGTATGGAGGAATGCTCCCCACATTCGGGGTGGGGGGGCCTTCGCGGCTCCCAGGGGCCGCCCGAACCACCCCCGCTCCCTGAGTGCCCCTCAGTCCAGTGGGTGTTCAGGTGGGGGGCCGGAAGTTACCGCCCAGGGTGGCTGGGTCCCACTGCCACCACGTCTCCCGCCCAGGACAGGAGTTCTGAGCAAGCCCTGCTTCAAAGGCAACACCTGAGTTTCTCGCAACAGCCTCCGATCAGGACCGTGTCCAGACGGCTCGGGCTTGGCCTTAACCAGCTCCAGTGCACGGCCAGTTCGCCCGTGTCTGCCACGGAGCTGATTTGTCAAAGCGCTCTGCAGCATTTCTGGTTATCCAGAAAAAAAAAAAAATGGAGTCCGCTTTTTTTAAAAGTTCTAATTTATTATGCTTGATTACGCAGCTGGAATGGGAAGGTAGCTGCTGGTAGTAGTTAAATAACTCCTCACAATTTCTTAAAGAAATGATCTTCAAAGCTTTAACGGGTCAGTGGCTCAAGTACAAAGGAAAGATTGATTTTCATCCCCCACCTTTGTTCCCAGAGTTTAAAACAGACACGTTTGGGTAAATTAGTTTGTCTATGTTATTAATGGAAGAAGTTATTAAACTCCCATAAATATACGGTGGTATCTCGCTTAAGATGCTGGATTTGCTTTAAGGAAAAAAAAAAAGAAAAAGAAAACCTCAGAAAGAAAATATGGAAAAGCCAGGAGGGCCTCTTGGTTATTTTAAAATTTTGTTCCTAGATATGAGTTTGGATCAGGAAGCTGGAGAAGAAGGCTGCCTCCAGATATCCCCTGAGTTGGGGGTTAAATGCACAAGGAAGGAGACCTCGAGCTTTTTTTTTTTTTTTTAAGAATTGCTGAATTTAATGGAAAACATCCAGAGGCTGGACTCTCATTGGAGTGGGGGTGCCTGTGGGTGGGAGGGGGCAGGAAAGATATTCTTTCCTCCAGGAAGGGGATGATAAAGGACCAGCCAGCTGTTAAACACCAGGGGCGGGTGAGCATTTGATGGCTAAATGGGGGAAATGTCTTTGCCGCTCAAGGGACCTTTGGGGGAGGGGGCCCAGAGGTGACTCCCCTGAGTGAGGGAGGCAGCCCCCAACCCAGATCCCGGGCCAGAGTGTGAGGGAGATACAGCCACAGGACTCACTCATGGGGAGCCATGTCCTAAGAGGTTCAAGCCTCCAGTCTGCTTATACAAGTAACGCACCCCACTCCCACCCCCAGGGTACAGCTCTTCACTGTTCAGAACCCCCCCAGCCCCGACTTTAGTGTCTCCTTTGAAGCTCAAAGTGACCTTGGGATGTTGCAATCCTGGTTTTGCAGGTGATGAAGGTCACACATAAAATATTCCCGCGCCCCTGAGTAGAAAAGTAAAATAAAGAAAATCATTAAGAAAGGAAAGAGTAAAGAAGCAAAACAAAATCACTGTCAGATGATATTTACCGTTTTGGAATTTTGCCTTTTGGATCTTCTCCCCAGCCGCGCACACGTGCATACACACACACACACACACATTCACATGCAGGTACACACACATGCCCACACGTACAATGTACTGTGTGTCTGGCACTATTATAAGTGCTCGTTACATACTCATTTATTTCCTCTTCCAAACAACTCTTACCTTCATTTGCAGATGAGAAAATAGAGGCACAGAGGGGTTTTGACTTGCCTGAGGCCACACAGTGGCAGCAAGAGGTAGGATTTGAACTTGGGCCGATTCTACCTCCTGTCCTATGGTTAGCAAACCACTCTGCCTTTGGCCTTTTTAACCGTCTGTAATATAGGTGAAATCATGTCGTATCTACGATAGTGCATCCTGCCTCTTTCCCATTCGGTATGGTCTTGTGTGCACACCCATCACAATTCTACTAACACGATTTTCGGTGCCGCACCCGAGCTGGGGGCGTTTGGCGAGCTAGAATTAGCTGTCTTGTGTGGCGCCCTATGAGCTGGGACTGGAGCTGGGCTCCTCGGGCTCTCAGTTCAGCTCCTCTCATTACGCTCCGTGTGGAGACGGAGATAGAATGAAACAGAATCTGAAAGTAGTCAGGATGCATTGTCAGGTTCAGAAGTGGTGCTGGGGTCTGCAGTGTCTGCTGAGTTAGGGTGGACAGCCCCGGGAAAAACCCTATTTCCCGTCATCTCGTGTCCCCGTATTAAACCCTATGTGGAAAACTCACTTGTTAAATTCAAGGCTCAAAAAGAGCTCTGTGTTTCCCCAAGAAGCTAAAATGCTTCCTTACTTTCCTCCTTCATAACATTTTTCCCTTTTCCCATTTCCCTTTTGCCACCAGGAGGCTCAGTGTTAAATCTGAAGCCAAATTAGGGCAACCATGTGATCCCTTATGACCTGCATGCCTCCTCTTTGCTTTATTCCTTGTCTTCATGGTCTTTTTATTTGCATTTGGTCTGTTTCTGTTTTATGTTTACATGTTGCCATGACAAATGTTACAAAGTTTCCTCCAGCAGCAGCCTCCCTTATGCAACCTTCATCTGCTCGGGACTGGCATCTCTACACCATGGGGAGAGCTGAGAACAATAATCTCGAACATTTCACTGACCACGTGAAATAGGTCAGTCAGAGAATGACAAATACCATATGATCTCACTCATATGTGGGATTTAAGAAACAAAACAAAAAAGCAATGTGGGTGGGGGGGGGGAGAGACAAACCAAGAAACAGACTTTTAACTACAGAGAACAAACTGCTGGTTACCAGAGGGATGTGGGTGGGGGGCATGGGAAAACTAAGGAATGAAGATTAAAGAGTATACTTACCATGATGAAATAAAATAAAATGATAAAAAAAATCTCAAACATTCAATTTTGTGTTGTGTCACTATTTATAAAGCTTATGAACAGCCACAATTCCNCGGGGGGGGGGGGGACAGGAGGGAGGGGAAGAATGATCATGCTTAGCCTCATTTTATAGCTGAAGAAATTGAAGCTTGCAGTAGAAATGACTTAACCAAGGCCACATCCAAACGTCCCTCCACTCCCTGGGACTTGTCTGAAATGCACCCTGCAGCCTCAGTGCAGAAATGGGAACTTCTTTCCCCTCCCCTCTCCCAACCTCACACTTCCTTGTGTGGGGGCTTTTCCCATATGCACTATGTGTCGTGCTGGCGGCACGGAGCTGACCGGAGGTACCATACCGAGGAACATTTTTATATATTGAAGGTTGTGTATTTGTTTTAATGGGTTATGGTGAGTGAAATGGGTTTTTCATTTCCAAAACTAATGTGATGCACTCTTTTAAGACGGATGTATTAAAGTTATTAGGAATAAAGGAAATCAATGTAAAATTCTGAGTAAATAATAAAGGACAGTCACGCAGATATGGCCAAAATGGTGAGATGGCCGTATTCTTGGCTCACTACCGACCTCTGACCACATTTGTAGATAGGACACTAGTCTATTAGGTAAGACTCTAGAAGACCCAATTGTTTTTCAGATCCAGTGGAATGAGTCCCCAGTATAAGAATTCCAGGCTAGGGGCACCTGTGTGGCTCAGTCGGTTAAGTGTCTAAATCTTGATTTCGACTCAGGTCATGATCTCATGGTTTGTGAGTTTGAGCCCCGTGTCAGGCTCTGTGCCGACAGCACAGAGTCTGCTTGGAATTCTCTCTCTCCCTCTCTCTCTGTCCCTCTCCCACACAGGGTCTCCCTCCCTCTCTCTAAACAAACAAACAAACAAACAAAAGAATTTCAGGTCATAAGAAGTGAGATCCTTAGGTCTAAGGCAATCCACACTTCAAATAAAATATCCAAGGACCAAATAGTGGCAGGAAATTCAGGTAAGGTTCCCCTTAGCAAGCCAGGTAATCCCACTGCACCTCCATTTGTTCATCTGAAAAATGGGTGATCTCTGCCTGGTCAGGTTAAAGTTGGGGCTACTTCCCCCAGACAGCTCACGCTCACTTCACCAAAAGTTGCAAGGCTTTGCTCCCTTTTCCTTCTCAGCAGGCCCAGCGGTAGGAGGTGATTCAATCTCAGGGACGTGTAGTTGCAAAGGGCCAAGGAGAATGAGCTCTGTGAGACATTAGGAGCTTTGCATACACTTCGGACGCCATGGGCGAGGTGTGGTCGGAGCCTCGGTTTGCTCATCTCTAGGGTGGAAGGGGAGGGATTAAGTCAGGGCTGGCAAATACGTAGGAGCAGCATGGAGCGCTGTGTGTAGACCAATTTTGAGGCCACACCTGGGCTCCGTGGAAGCAAGTAGCATATAGATGACCTGTAGCATATAGACAATGGCATGATTGGTGGCATAGAAACAGCCCCAGCAGGCAGGATCCTCTGGACCCCTCCCGTCGTGGGGCCTATGACTGTGCTCTCTAATTCTAGTTGTTTCTAGTTGTCCTGAAGGCGGCTCCTAGAGAAAGCCTGCACACCTGTCTTCTTTTCTTCCTTTCTTCCCTTTCCCTAGCCCTGTCTCCATGGTGATAACGTGATCTCCATCTCTCAGGAAGGCTGCTGGGCCCTGGCAAACCATTTGTAGGGATCATACAGTCGATCATCCACTTTGAAACACCCGTGTGATCAAAAGGCCATATCCTCCATGATTCTCCTGGGACCACCGCTGTGACCTGGGACTCTCCTGCAGAACGGGCATTACTTAAGGCCGTAGCGCTCAACCTTTACCATGCTAAGGGTGGCCAGAGGACATCCATGGGCTCCACCTTTAGAGACTCCAGTTCAGTAGGGTGAGGGCCCACATTCTAACTACTCCCCTAGTGAGGCCAACGCTGTAGGTCCGTGGGCCATACTTTGAGAGGCCTAACTTGGAGCATAAGTGCCTAGCAGTTCACACAACTGATGGACAACATACAGATCCAACATTCGAATCAATCCTTACAAAAAGCTGGGAGGCTTGGAAAGTTGGTATCCATGCTAAGCTGTGGAGACGAGACTCAGAGAGGTTCAGTGATTAGCCCAAGGACACCCAACTACAGGGGAGAAGCCATTTGCCAGCTCCCAGGCTCTGCGGTGGCTCAACAGACGCAGAGCCTCTCAGCTCTCGAGCTGGTCTCTCTAGCCCAGCAGCAATGTTTGCTTCTCAACAAATGCTCGGGCCCAGATTAAAACTGGCTCCTTTTGCTTTATAAACACACTTTAGGTCAGCCAAGAGGTCAAGGATTTGGTGTAAGGAATTACATTAGCAGTGCCTTTGTCTACATTCTAGTTAATATTTTAGGGTTTGAATCATTTTGATGTTTGGAGTTGGAAGAGTGCTCGGCAAGTCCTGAATGTCCATAAAAACCAGTTATTCATTTTTTTTATCCTCTGCGGGACACCCGTTCGATTCCGCCTTTCAACATTGTTCGTCATTTTTACATCTGCCCACCCGGGCGCTCTTTCCAAGTGTGGGTGTCTTTTCTTTCCCCACTTTGCCCTACCAGTCTTGCTTACCCACGGTAGGCAATGAAGACCTACATACTGAATGAATGCAGAGTGTAAAGTGCATCGAAATCTCGGGGACTCATCTCTACAGAGGAAACCCGGAAAACCCAAAGCACTGAGTTCTGCAGAGGTTGCTGGAACAGCCCAGCTTGGCCATGACCCAGCTTCCAGCATCTCAATTCCAGCTGCGTGGAATGTGTTGTGGGTTCCGAGGCACCACTCCAGCATGAGGCCCTACAGCGTTTCCGATGTGAGTCCACTCCAGGTCTGGGAAGGCCCCGAATCCACGGATCCAATGGGAAAATGGAAAAATAGGTTGGATAAAGTCTCAGGCAGCCCTGCTGGCTGCTGATGGGTCTGGGAGGGACTGGCATTTTCCTCTGGATTCCTGGCTATGAACAGAAAGAAAACCAGAAAGAAAATAAAGGCAAGCATCTTGGTGGATGTGGGACGTTTTGTGGTTTGGTCCAAAATCAGAACCAAAAGTGGGAACTATTCTCATGTCCAATAGCCATAGAGTTAGATCTTTTTTTTAAGTTTATTTTTTATTTATTTTGAGGAGAAATAGAAAGCAAGTGGGGGAAGGACAGAGAGAGAGGGACACAGAATCCCAAGAAAGTTCCACACTGTCAGCACAGAGCACGATGTGGGGCTTGAACTCACAGACCATGAGATCATGACCTGAGCCAAAACCAAGAGTCAAACACTTAACTGAGTGAGCTACCCAGGCACCTCTCAAAGAGTTAGATCCTTTCAATAAAAATTCGTTGTCGGCTGCTCAGCGGGCATAGTGGGGAGGAGGGACAGGAGGAGCACTATTGAATCTTGCCTGGTTGATGGGTTTTAGGGCATCTAGCAGAAACTCTTACATACCCCTGAGAGATATCCAGTCCATCAAAGAAGTGGAGGCCACAACATGAGTAGATTTAAATCATCTGAGTCAGAAAAAGCATATGACTCAGTGTTAGAGTTAGTGCCTGCTGAGAAACAAGTCATTCCCAGATATAGCGACTTAACCACCATTTATTGATGAGTCTGTGGGTCATCCAGTTTGGTTGGGCTCAACCGGTCTGTTCTTCCCCCCTGAGTATGCGTCTGTGCTGAACTGCAGGTCAACAAGGTAGCTTTGCTTCTGGAGGTTGGCCTGCTATTAGCTGGGCCATGGGGACCCCTGGACCACTTAGCTCTCACTGTCCAGCCAGCGAGGTGGGGCTCCTTTAGATGGTGGTGGTGGGATTTGAAAGGATTCAATGTCTACTGAGACCCATTCTCGGAAGCGGTATGTTGTTTGCTGCCTCAGCCTCGTTTTACTGGCGAAAGCAGCTAGACCACCTTAGAGTCAGAAATACACTCTGCGAAGCACGCCCCACCACTTGAGGAAAGGAGATGCAAGGTCCCATTGCAAAGGGGTAGGGGGAAAGAGGTGGCAAATTGGGGCCAGTTTACAAACCATCACAGTGAGGACTAGTCCATCAACAGCTGTGAGGGGACAAAGCTGGTATGGAATCACATGCTGACGATGAGCGACGCTGAAGATTTGGAAAGCCAGACAGTCAGCTTAGCTCCCTGGCTGCCCGTGGGGAGAGAGGCCAAAGAATAGGCCTGTGTGTGGGGGATGGTGAATGGGGCTGGTTGGGATCCTGATCCATTGTTGTTGAGGCATGTGGCTTCGGTGGAGGCAGTAAGTACATGTTAGCCTTAGTTTTCCCATCTGTAAGATAAGATCACAGTTTCCACCCCTAGGTTTGTTGTGAGCATTAAAGATGCATTTGGCCCAGCCTACGGGAGCCCTGGAGGAACAGCCACAAAAATGGGCCACGTATAATATCAACCAAGCAGCCAATAAATAGCAGCATATATGATGAAAGATAATGAACAATCAGAATTTCTCCCAGGCTAATGAGCCAGGAATCTCTCACCCCAGAAGGCAGAGAGGCATCCCAAGTTTATACCAGGAAAAGCCGGCATCTCCATGTGGCAAATACCAACCTGGCTAACAGAACTAGCCACCAGCCACTTATGATCTCTGTGGTCTCAGACGTCTTCCAGGGCTCTGAGAGGTCTGGGGCTTTTGTTCCTCATAGTCAGTGCCTGCTGAGCTCTGGGTAACACGTTAGCCCCAGGTTTGACCTTGATGCTGCACAAAAAGGTCAGGTACAGTAAGAATGGTCTTACCGAGGGGGCAGTACTTCGTAGGCCTTACTTAATGGGCCCAGGGAACCCTCTCCGGTTTTGTCCCTTGATCCCGCCAAATGCCACTGTCTCTGGGCTGGGAAATATCGGGACAGAGAACCGAGAATTCTGTAGAGTTCTAGACCACTGATCTCGAACATATTCTATACCTGCACTATCCAATATGGTAGCCACAGGCCACGTTTGGAGCACCTGAAATGTGGTTAGTGCAACGAGAAACGGAATCTTTAATTTTAATTAATTATTTATATAGCCACTTGTGGCTCGTGGTTACCGTGTTGGACAGTGCAGTTCTAGATGGGTGAGCCTCTGAAGAGAAAGGGCTTTGAGGATGCTGAACCACCCAGCCAACAGGCCTGAGTGAGCTGCAGATCTTATCTGGGGCTGGGCGAGAGCCTGGTGGGCATCCGGGTGACGGTGGCCGGAGCTCCAGGTCCTGGCAGGGTCTCTAGGTGCGCTGCCTAGTTCTCCCTTCTTACTCCTAAGTAGGGCTGAGAAAAGAGGGAGGCTCATGACCACAGAAATTCAGAATCCAGCACGGATTTGGCCTCTAGGTCCCCCTTGTTCTGTTCCAAGTGGGTCCTTGCAGCGCCCAGAAAGGCCTTGGATCTGTATCCTACCTCATCCTTCCTTGTGCCTAGGAAAATCAGACCTCAGCTGTCCAGTCAAGGAGAAAGGAGGGGACCTCCCAAGGAGGAGAGAATGGGCCTTCCCATAAGGGTGGCTGCTTTCTAACCAAAGGGACCACGTGGTCCAATGTGGCTTTCGAAGATATTACGCTAGCTCTCACACACAGGCACACAGACACGCAAATACATATGTACACACACATGTACACGCACACACACAGTTTGTCTGTGAAGGAGGTTTCTTTGGAAGAGGTGGGACAGGAAGCCCCGTCTGGAAAAATTGGAGCTTTTGGGTCTGCTTTAATTGCGTTCAAAAAGATGACAACCCAAGTCTGTCTGCCTCAGGGTTTGCTCTCGACAGTCACATTGGAATTTATTTCAGGACTTTCCACGAGTCACAGCAGAAGGTGCTCACACAACAAATGGTGGATTTTGCCGAGACATTGTTTTTTTCTAATTGCCTTTCAACTCCAGCAGGAATGAATGCCCCAAACCAATCATCGTCTTTGTACAAAAGCTGGATGAAAAGTCTACTCTCTGCCCACCTCGTCAGGCTCTCAATCCCCTGATATTTCTTTAAGTTGGGACTGTACTGCAAGCAAGCATTCTAGTGTCCTTTAAAGCACAGAGTCTTTCTGGATCCTTCGATTAATCGACCGCGGTGGATACCAGCGGCCCCTGCCTGGGCTTTCTGCAATGGCACGGGCAAGATTAGTTTTCTGCTATCACCATGATTTACAAGGCTCACATAACCATGTAACGACTTGGTGATTACATGGAAAATATCGTATAAATACATAGTAATTACAAGTTCATGCAGATTACTTGGTATATACATTTGAAGTTGCCGAGTAGTTCAGAGATTAATTAGCCTGTAACTGGCAGTATTTAAATCATTTTTTCTCATAAACGAATACATTGAGGCCGACTTCAAGGCTGGTGAGGATGGGGATGTGATGAGTATGATCTGAAAAGAAAAAATGAAATTTGACAGGCATGGATTATTTAAAGCATGCATATGTGAGCTCTGCAGCCACTGCACTTTGATGCAAATCATAGGGGAAAGAGCAGAGGGATGGTGTGTAGAGAAAGGTGCTGAACAAAGTAAGGATTTCCTGCCGGCGACTTGAAATTTAAACAAATAATCATTTAAATGGCGGCCCGGCATTACGTTACGAGTTGTGTGCATTAATGTCAACATCTGGTACCAACATTTTGACAATTCTATTAAAATGCCCCAGCATTCCCTATCTAACACCTGTTAGCTCTAATTTTCTTTCCTGAGAAGCACACCAGTAGACAGGGTAGATTCCAAATCATTTATCACTTTTAAAGTGCTTCCATATGTGTGCTGGACCCAGCCTGGCCCTAGGCAAACGTTTTCTGAATGCATTAAAATTCAGGACTATTTTTTTTTTTTAAGTGTAGACACCAATGTTTCATTGAATTCATGTCTGGTAATTATTAGCTTAAATTATGGCTCACACATGACTTGACAAAGTGGACCATGAATTAAGACGCGCGCGCGCACACACACGCGCGCACACACACGCACACCAGAACTCTTCAATAGATGTACCCAACTCCTACGTTGCTCGTTATTGAGATGTCAGTCAGTAATCATTAGGCAAACACTCTTCATGGAGGGAACTGCGAAGAGGCCCAGAAGTCCCAAGAGACGATCTAAAAATGTCAAAAATGTTACAGTATAAATGAATGACACCAACAAGAGAACATGTGTTAGAGATGCTAGCAATTAGTTAATATATTACAAGTTTCAACCTCTGAGCAAAACAGGCAACAAAAACTTCCGCTTGACAAAAGGCTACAGATAAGATCGGTTTGATTCCCAGACAATATGATCTCCCTGAATTGGAGCAACCACCAGCGAGCTGGGAGGGAGGGACGATCCGGGGATTCAGGGCTTTGTAGGGTTTGAGCCCCCAGACTAGGTCCCCCCCTCTGTCTAGAAAAGACTGGCTGGACGGCTGAGCTCTCCCAGTGGAGAAGTGGGGTCTGCATGAAGGAAGATATCCTGCGCTCCATGGATCTGGCTCACTGAGCTAGCTGCCTGCTCCTTGCGGGGGCTTCAGAATGAAATTTAGAAGGTGGAATGAAACCATTTTGCTGTTCTCAAAGGAAAAGAGGTGCCTGCGAAAGGTGGCAAGGTGGGGGGGAGGATGTTATATGGGCAAATGCTTTTTCATTGCTTTTCAGAGATTTAAAAAGCTAAATATTATATGTTGTATATTCTCCCCCCACCCTCTCTGATTCTCTCCCCTCTCTCTTCCCCCACATATATGTATAGACACAAATATACTATGCATATACACTATGCATATACACTACACACACACATACATGCATACAGAAAAGATGTTTTAAGCAAAAAATTTCTCCCATATACATACACATCCAGAAAACACATTATAAGCCAAAATCCACACGATGTGTACTTCGGCTAAGGATTTGAACAGGTCCTGTAGAAATCCCATGGAGGCACTGAGCATACATGAAAAAAGAAATGAAAACCTGAGTTCACCAACTCCATAAATGTAAAAAAAAAATTGTAGACAGTTAAAAATGTCCGCCCGTGTACACACGCACACCTACACTTTCACACTTCCTCTGTTTACTAAATAACATTTCAGCACAGTTTTCATCTTATAAGGAAAGTGTTTGAAACTTGGAATAAGTGCACTTAATTAAAGGAAGGCTGTGAAAATGTGCACTAATCTGATATGACTAATAGCAAAGTGCATGAAATTGCTAATTAGAATTTCATTAAAGGTGCTGCTTTATCGGGCTGTGAATATCACAACCTTTAAAATTCTTTCAGGAGAGCTTAATTCCTTTTCAAACAGAAATATTCTTTAAAGACATTTGATTTGTTCTGAAGGAATTCGTGGCTTAGGCTGGAACTTAAAATGTTGCCGATATTCCGGGAGGTGATATCAGAATAGGAATATAGATCAGGGACTTTGTTTCATTTGCCTGATGAATCCCTTCCCCCCCCATCTCTGTGGATTATTCTTCAAAAACCCAGTCATGAAAATAGAGTTGAGTCCTTGGTTTGATCCACTAAATTTGTTTTCTGCTGAAGCCAAACAGTTATTTTCTCTCACACACAAAAGGGAAAAATCACTTAAAAAAATTTTAAGTCACTGGAAATAAAAGTGAACATTTTAACTTCCACATTCATTAAAACAATGAAAGAGAACAGACAGTAAAAAAATTTTGCTTTAAAGGAAAAGGCCATTCACAAAAAAAAAAAAAAAAAAAAAGCCAGCTAGTAGCTTTCACTCTTTAAAAAAATACCTCTTAAATACTAATAACATTTCAAGCACAAAATTGCATTTTTTAAAATTAGGAAAATCCAGCGCTAACTACAACAAATGTGTTTTTACTCCTTTCCTGAGTTGCTTTTCTAGGTCATAAGTTTTCTTATTTCATGCTTTAATTATTCTCTGCACTAAATCTGCATGTCAGTTTTTTTGTTGTTGTTTGGTTTGGTTTGTTTTTACCACCCAGATTTTTAAAATTCTGCCTTTCTGGTCTTTCATCTTTTCTATTTTCAACCTTATTTTCTGTCACCCATCTTTATTTTCATATGCATAAAGTTGCCATAATATGTTGCTTTCTGCACACAAGTCTCCCTTTTACCAATTGTATTTTTGTATTTGCTGTTTTTCCTGATGGCTAGAGAGTTCTTACAATTACCAATTGGGTTCTTTTTTAATATTCAGGCTTGATTGAACAGCTACATTTTGTTACTGAAAAACTATTAATGGTAATGGAAACTATACTGCTCACTCAAAGCAGCAGTTTACTTTTACAGAAGTTGTTAAAAACCCAGCCTGCCTTCAAATTTGCTGAACACACAGGTTCGGGGTGATGTAATTTTGCAGAATTGAATATTTTAAATACACTTGAAAAACGCTGGTTTAAAGGCTAATCAGTCATGTTTACCTGCTGATCATATCTGAAAGGGGAGAAATGAGAACAGAAGTTACTTTATTTGAGAAACAGTGTGATTTCTTTGGACATTTAAACAAACCTCAAGTGAGTCAATTACAGTTTGCTCTGATTTTAGCTCCAGCAAGAGGAATTTTCATGGCATTTAGATAATTTATCAACTGGGCTACGTAACAGATAAAAGGTTACCTTTTCCTTTCCAACATTTGGGAGGTGCATTTGTACAATAAGTGCAACGATTTTAAAAGATCGGTCTAGACTTAGATGAATGAAAATGAGGCTCGTTAACTGCGATGTCTGGAGTCCGAGGTGGGGCGTAAGTCCCGCCATCCGCGGGGGCCACCGTAGTCAAACAAAGCTGCTAATTCGAATGTTTCAGGTTTCGAATTGGGAAATATTGTTCTAACGCGGCAACAATGGGGCTGTTGTCCCGGCTCCTTACAGCTCGTTTTATGCAAAACGAATGGCAGGTAATTGTGATTTAATTCTTTTCAAGTAAATTACAGCGAGTGCGTGACACAAAGCCGCGGCGGACCCTCCTTTCTCTGTCAATAGTTGAATTAACGACGGCAGGAGTAAAAACAATTGTGCAGCACAGCCCTCCCCGGTCCCCACCCCTGCCAAGGGGGGCACCTGCCAATCAGGCCGCGCCACCACGAGGCCGGCAATCCTCGGTTGCGGAGGTTCGGGGATGGAACGCCCGGCGTCTCCGCGCGGGGGTCACGGAGCCCGGGGCCACCCGCGCCCTGGGGCCGAGGTGCCCGCAGGGGTGCGCGTCTGCGCGCTACGGGCCGGGGCGCCCCCCGCGTGGGCATCCTGGGCTCGGTGGCCCCCGGGGCCGGCCAGTGGAGCTGGATTTGCGCGGCCGAGCTGACGGCAGAAAGAGTTCCCGGTAACCTGGCCGCTCTGGCCTCCCCTAGGGGTGCCCGGAGGGCTGCCGGAGGAGGCGGCGTGGCCAAGCGAGGGGTGTGCGGAGGCCAATCTTTGAGCCCCGTCTGGGCGCGTCGCTGGATGGCTGGGCTCCGCGCGTCCCTGCGGTCGGGGGGGTTGGGGCGAGACCAGAGCCCCTTCGCGCGCACAGCGCCAGGTCCCGTCCCCAAACCCGTGGCGCACGGTTGGAAGGGAGACGCGGGGGGAGCCCCGAGGGGACAGACCCGCAAGGTGTGTGTCCGGGGGTGGGGGTGGGGGGCGCCCTGGTGGTGTCCGCCCGAAGAGGGGCGCCTGCCTCGCGCCCCCTGAGCAGGCTCGCCGAGGGCAGCCGGGTGCGCAGGAAGGGCCGGCGCCTGGCACACGGTAGGCGCCAATAGTCTTTGACCTGAGCACTGACGTACTGTGTGAACTGGGCACTTCCCGTTGTACTTGAACAAAATCCCAGCTCCTTGCCGAGGCCCGCAGGGGCTGTGTCCTCTAGCTCTTCCCCGGGACTTCCTCCAGTGAACTCTGGATGTGGGGTGTCCCTGCCCTCAGTGGGTAACGATCTGGGCAGGCTACGTAACCTCTCTGGCCTCAGCCTTCACAACCTAAATGGAGGTGCTAACGGAAACCTGCCTTCTAGGGTCTTCGTGGGCACTTACTGACCTGCCAGTCAAGCGCCAGAATGGTGCCAGGCACAGATGCCCGAAAACGTTAGCAGGTATCACTCTACCTCTGCCACACACACCTTCCTCCTTTCCTTAGACCTCCCTAAATGAGTCCCTGCCCCAGCGCCTTCTCCCTAAGTGAGTCCCTGCCTCAGTGCCTTTACGCTTGCAGATAGAGCTCTTCCCTTGTTCTCCGGGCTTCGGTTTCACACCTGAGCTTCGCGGTCCCCAGAGTCCCCACTGAGAGATCTTCGTGACCACCTGCCTTCCCCATCCCACCCGTCACCAGTACGGAGCTCTTTGTTTTCTTCCTAATGTTTATCCCGATCTGAATGTTTGTTTGTTTGTTTAATTTACTTTGGGTTTATGGTCTGTCTCCTCCTCAAAATAGAAGTTCCATGAGATGGGGTTTTACTCGTCTTGTCCGCTGCAGTCCCGGCCACCTCGGTCAGTGTCTGCTATGTAGTCGGTGCTCAGTAAAAACCACAGATGGATGGATGGAGTCGCATCTTCTGACCTGTACATCAGAGTAGTTGAACCACGTCATGTCTAAGTGCCTACTTCTGTTGTTCAACGAGAGGGATCGTCAGCATGGAAGTTATATTTTTTAAATTAAAAAAAAAAAGACAGTAGTTTTCTGAAAGATTGAGGGTTTCAAGAAGGGTGTCAATTAGAGAGTTTTCTTGGTATCGCGATCTTTCTACTCTGACTAATTTTGACCACGAGGCTGGAGCCAGTCTTTTTTGAGCTCTTCCTGTGGCCTCCTGGTCCTCGGAGGTGATGGAAGGGCCTTCTGGATTTCTTCCCCAGTCCTGATTTCTTCCCTAATTGCCCGGGAACTCAGTGGACCTCCACCCCACAGAGCAGCCATGCCCGACCTCAGCTCAGGCTACGTGCCCTTCAGGGTCACCCCCTCCGCCCCCACAGAGACTGCACCATTGGGCACAGGCCTTCTGTCCTCAACCTCCCCAGCCAGAGCTTTTCTGCTCCCTTGATTGCCCCTCCTTGGCATTAATCACAGATTCACACCTGCCTTTCCTCCGCCCAGAGCCACTGCTTCTATTAGATTGGCTCCTGCTGGGCTTGCCAGACCATGTGAAGGAGCCAGGGAGGGCGGAGAGAGGCTGGTTGGGGCGGCCTCAGCATATCAGCTCATGTTGGGAAGATGAGTCAGCTGGTTAGGGTCACCGCGTCTCCATGCCCGAGCTGGAGCCAGGGACAGAGTATTTCTGGAAAGCCAGGGCTGGCTCCCCATCTCACGCTGTTTATTTATCCAGTGAGGTCATTCTAAACAGTAAGTGTCTCGGACAAGGTCACTCTCCTTGGTGGCCAACTCCCATCCTAGGGTCGTATCTTTGGGAAAGAATTTGAAGACCTCTGGCTATCCAGAGAACAAGAAATAGAAATACTCAACTCATTCATGTATCCAAAACCAGTTGTTCAGGCTTTGGACGGAGCCTAGTGATGGCGGGGAGGTGGCGAGGGGGGGACATGGATACAATAGTAGCGAATACTTGTTTAGCAAGTATTCCTCTGCGCCTGGAAGGGTTCTAGGTGCTTCCTGTGTGTTACATCGGTTAATGAAATGCAGCTCTATGAAACAGATCCTACCTACTATTATCCCCTTGCATGCAGAAGGAAACAGGCTCAGAGCACACACAGAGCTCACCCAGGTCACACAGCCAGAGGGCGATGGGGTCTGAACTTGGAACTAGAGCCTCACTCCTAACCACCCCCCTGCACTGAACCTCTGTCTTAGTCTCTGCCATCCAGGGGCATGGGGCATCACAAGCAAAGAGAGGAGGGAGGTGAGTGGGCGCGGTTCCTTGCACAGGGTATCAGTAGTGATACATAATGGACATTCTATCCACCAGGCCCTGATCTAATTGCTCTACAGCGATCACAGCTCTCTAAGACGGAGGAAGTCACATCGCCTCCATTCTATAGATAAGACACAGAGAGGTCCAGCAGCTTAGCCAAGGCCTCAGGGCGGGTAAATGGCAGAGCCCACAGAGACTCGCTCCGGGACCCATGCTCTTATCACTGCCCAGTGTAAGGAAAGCCTCTGCCTCCAAGTCCCGGTGCCTGCCTGCCAGTCCTCAGGCAACCAAGAGGGTGCTGAGCCCCTTCGGTGTCACCAAAAACGCCTGCATTTGGAGCCACACGATCTGGCTTCGAGTCCCGGAGCTGCTGCTTGCTGAGACCCTCGGGGAGCCTCCATTTCCTTGTCTGTGAAGTGAGGGTCATGAGGTCAGCTCTACCTGCCTTCCGGGGCCACCGTAAGGATTAACGAAGAGAATGTCGGGGGACGTGCACCAAAAGAGCGAACTGCTGACCTCAGAAACATCCAGTTCTTTGGGCGCTGGCCCATGCTGGACACTGTGGGCCGCGGTCCGTGCTGTCGCAGCAGGGCAAGTGACTGGCCAACCTCAAAGATCCCACTGCACGGCCCAAGGAAAGTGAGGAGGTGTTTATTTTAATTGCAAAACAAATGACTCTAATGAGGTGCCTTGTTTGGCGATACAGATGATTAGAGAATGAAGTCGGTTACAGTCGGTTACTTTTTGTTTGCTTGTTTCTAAGAGGACTGTATTCAAAGGCCCCTGGGCGGGCACTTGGATTTGGCTTCATGCCAGACCCCTTCAGGTGCTCAACCCCCCAGGCCTTCTTATAGCGCTGTGATATGAGACTGACATTGCACCCATTTTACAGGCCAAGAAACTGAGAGGTGAAACAAGTGGGGGCTAATGAATGGAGGAGCTGGTCCTGACCCAGGTCGGGCCCACTCTTGTCGTGGCATTTTTGCCACAGTTTCACAGGTCCGGGGGCAGACCTGGTGTGGGGGAGGGGGCGGGGGGCTGCCCTCTGCCCCTCTGCTTCTGAACGTTTAGCCTTAGCCCTACTTTGTCTGGGTGTCCACCTCCCTTAACCTTGGTGCTTTCCTATCCTTCCCCCCTCCTGAGCCTCAGGATGCACCAGCACACAGTACCTCTGTTGAGTGCCTTGGGGCTGATTCTGTACCCCCTCCACACACCCACCCAGCAGCCTGCTGCTTTCATGGAAGAGCCGGAGGTCAACACCTTGGCCTTGGACAAGGCGCGCAGTAAGGGGCCATGCTCTCCTATCCCCAGGGCCTCACCCTGATGAAAGAATGCCTCAGAGGGCCAGGGTGGCATGAGGAGACATTCTGTTCCCCTCCATGTCCCCCCAGACCTGCTTCTGGCCCCATTAACTAAACATATTTTGGCTTAAATGATGCAGCGGCTGAAGACAGCAGAACACCCACCTTCGTGAAACCATCAGGCGGAGGGGATGGGGTAGTAACGGGGACGGCTGCCATCTTACATGGGCCCATGGGCTCTGTCATGGTGTCCCAGACAACAAGTGGCTGGTGACTCGACTGGTGTGTCCACACGTCCTTGGGAGGATTCCCACACTCAGGCTATGACTTCTGAGGGAGAGGGGGCAGGCCTGGGCTGCATAGTGGGGTCACGAGGATTAAGGATACACATTCTCTGTTTGTCTCGATTTCACGGATGGCCTAGAGCAACTGCGTGCTGAATGAGTGCACGCGTGGGTCGGGGGAAGGGCACACCTACAGAACTGGTGTCGGGGCGCCTGGGTGGCTCAGTCGGTTAAGCGGCCGACTTCGGCTCAGGTCATGATCTCACGGTTTGTGGGTTTGAGCCCCGCGTCGGGCTCTGTGCTGACAGCTCAGAGCCTGGAGCCTGTCTCAGATTCTGTGTCTCCCTCTCTCTCTCTGACCCTCCGCTGCTCACGCTGTCTCTCTATCTCTCAAAAATAAATAAAACATTAAAAAAAAAAAAAAGAAAGAACTGGTGTAACCACTAAAGATGGAGTCCCCGGGCCTCCACTTACTAGCTGTGGGGCCTTGGGAAAGTTGTGTTACTTCTCTGTGCTTGGATTTTCTCATCCATAAGGCTGAGATAATAGCTAGATGAATCTTATAAGGTCATGGGGCAGAGCTAATTATGCAATACATGGAAAAGCATTCTAAATGGTGTCTGGCACAGAATAAGCAGTCCATAAATGTTAGCTGCCCCCAAAATACCAACTCAAAATTATCTTCTCCGTTCACATTCACTTTCCCACTCAAAATGCTTAATGCACGAATGTCACAAGATGGAGTGCTTTTAAAACGGTATGTTGACAAGAGACAAGTGTGAGGTGTATTCTGGGCTCCACCATTCACTTCCGTGTGATTCTTTGTAAGTGACTAAGTCTTCTGACCTTCACCCTATCTATAAAATGGATATAAAATAAAAGATCTACTACTAATAGTGAGGACTAAATGGAGGATTGCTAGTAAATAGTGAGGACTACCATGTATGTAAAGTAAATGGTATTGACTCTTCTTCTTTCTACCTTTCTTCCCTCCGTTCAAGTTCTTTTTCAAAGGCTCTGTGTTCTCCAAACCACTTTTCCTTCCCTCCTGGGTACCTAGGAAGACTACATTTCCCAGCCTCCTTTGCAGTCAGGGGAGCCATGTGGGACCGAGTTCTGGCCAATGGAATGTGGGCGGGAGTAACATGCTGCTTGCAGGCCTGGCCTGTAAAGTTTCTTGTAAGATTGTTCAGGCTCATTTTCTTCTCCATCCATATGCCAACTGAATGTCGATGCTCAGGGTGCCCTGATGATGGTAGAGTTCCTGCTAGCAGAGCGCTGCTTTTTTTCTTTTTTTAATGTATATTTTTATTTTTGAGAGAGAGAGACAGAATGTGAGCAGGGAAGGAGCAGAGAGAGGAGACACAGAATCTGAAGCAGGCTCTAGGCTCTGAGCTGTCAGCACAGAGCCCAATGCGGGGCTCCAACTCACGAACCGTGAGATCATGACCTGAGCCGAAGCTGGACGCTTAACCTACGGAGCCCCCAGGCGCCCAGCAGAGCTCTGCTCCTCATCACCTACTCTTTATCAGTCTGCTCGGACTGTGTGTGACATGTTGCATTAAGCCTTTGAGATGTAGCAGTTGTTACTGCAGCTAGCGGTTAGCCTATCCTGACATACACAGAACCTCTTCTAGAACCTCTGCCTAGTGTATACACCTTCATATGTTCATACAAGATTTTGCACATATTTGAGAGTCTTCCTGGGCCCCAGCGCCCTTCAGCTCATCCGCGTGGCCCAACGTTAGGACTTCACCTGCCTTCAAGAGTAAGACCCAGGAGAAAGTGATGGTGAAATAGTCCTGGGAACAACTTCCTGACTTCAGGGCCTCCCTACAGCAAGGAGGTTCTGAAGGCAGCCCCCTACTTAAGGGAGTTTAGTGACAGTCTAGGGTCTCAGGACAAAGGTTTCCTAAGAAGGCATCACTAAGGACCCACATGCTCCCCCTTCATGCTGCCGCTGCCAACGTGCTTGCTCTCACCCTCATGGCATGGCCAACAGATCTGACAGATCACAGGTCTCAGGATGAGGCAGTGGCTCCTTCCGGCTGAGTCCCTGGGACTTTGCTCAGGGCCCCATGCCCACTCTCCTTCTGCCCTGGAAGAGACAAGCTCTTTCTGTCCTGCCTCCCCTGTTAAGTTGAGCGCCCCCTGGAGGCCGGGGCTGTGCAGCGACCATGGCCTTTCTCCTCACAGTGTCTGCAGGGCTGGGGCGGCGTGGGGGTGGGTGGCAGATCATCACTTATTTTGCACAAGGTTTGGTTCCAGGGGTCAAGGACCATCATTATGGTGTTCCAGGAAAGTAAATATTCTCAGCTGAGTGAAGGTTATGTTAATTAAAAATAACATTATTATTACTGTACTGAATGTCTGTTCTGTTCCAGGCCCATCTGTTATTTCATTAAATCCTTCCCCATAATCCTATCAGGTGAGTTTTTAATAGCCCATGTTCCAGGTGAGGAAGTGGAGGCATAGAGACGCCAGACCCCGGGTCCACAGCTGCAGGAGGTGGTTTATAGACTCACCGGGGTCAATCCGAAGGTAATGACAGCAGACTTTTTCTAAGCCCCTAAATATGTGCTAGGGACCATGTATCTCAAACGCTTTTGATGAATTGTTTCATTTAATTCTGATAATTTCCTTACAGAGAGGGGACTACTATTATTTCCACTTACAGGTGAGAACACCAGGGCTCAGTGAGGCTCATTTACTCTTTTCCCCAAGGTTTCGTGGTTAAAAGAGGGGGTATCTGGATTCAAATGCAAGTGACTCTTTAGAGCTTGTGCTGTCCCTCACTTGGCACCCGGCAATGCCTCCTTCTACCATTTAGCAAGTGCAATAAAGACCAGGTAAATACTCTTCCGGGGGCTGTGACCTCGGGGGTGGGGAACCACCTCGTGGTCAAGCTGATGGCCTGCTTGCGTCAACACCTACTACGTGCAAACTTGGGTCCTAAGCCCTGTGAGAGGCCAGACAGTCTCATGGCATTGCCATCCTGGTAGACAAGATGGCTGTGTGTGTGCGCGCGCGCGCGCGCACACACACACACACACACACACACACACACACCTGGTGCCTGAATAAGTCAGAGGAACAGGGGCACCCAGGTAAAGGCGGGGATGGCTTTACCACAGAAGTGGAATTGAGAAGAGCATTGTCTACTTGGATTTGAATCCCAGCTAGCCGAGTGACCTTGGGGAGGTCAGCTCGCTTTTCTGAACCTCAGTTTTGCCATCAATAAAGTGGAATTAGGAAAGGTACCTACCTTACAGGTTAGGCTAAACAGTGTTAAGTAATACTATGTAAAGTGCTTGGAATATAGGAAGCTCTACATTATGTACTTATTTACTCTTTTCATTATCAATGACGAGTAGAGTTTCAGTGGGTGGAGAGAGGTATAACACACCAAGTGAATGCCGTGAGCAAAGCTTGAGAGTTGAGAGAGCAAGAGGTGTTTTTAAAGAATACGAAGTAGCTCAACCTGGTTGGTTGATATGGAAGCAATGGAAGATGAGGCCAGAAAGAGAGTCTGGGCTCAGGTCAATGAGTATATACTTAATGAGCAATGGGGAGCCATTGACTATTTTTGAGCAGGGGAGTTTCATAGCCGGAGCTAGGTTTGGCTGCAGAAGGTAGGGTGGATTGGAAGGAGGGTGATGGGAGAAGCCCAGTGGAAAATTATTGTCATCGGCCAGGGAGAGGGTGGTGACAGCTAGCAGGGCAAGGCAAGCATGAATTGGCCCTCATGGTAGAGGGAGGTATGCTAGACACACCCTTGGCCGAGAGCAGGCAAGGCCATGGTGCCCACCCAGGTCCAACTGAGTGGCTGGGAACCCACAGCAGGGCTTTCCCTTTGCAGGTTCAGGCTTGGGATGCAGTCCCTCTGGGCACCACATCACCAGTGGCATCTGTGTGCCAAGAAAGACGTAAATGAAAGGTAGAGGAATCGGGTACCAGCCTCTATTGGTCCTGGTATCCTCAGGGTGGAAAAGCTCTTTGATGGTCCCCAAACAGGTTCCAGAAGACTCACTTCGGAAGGGAAAAGGGAGGCGGGATCCTTTTGGGTTTTCATCTAGGGTTTTGAAGAGCAAAGCAGACCGGTGAGAGCTGCCTGTCTGAGACGTGTTTTATCTTAACCTTTCCGTGTAATCCTGAAAGCCCACCTAATCAATTGAAGATCATAAAATATTAGACTTAATGCTGCAAAGTGCTGCTTTTTAATTCACATAACAAGCTCCTAAATAATTCAAATAGCAAACAGACCCTGCAAGTCAATGGTGGGAGGCTGCTTGGATCAGCGGGAGAGTGTCAACACACGCCACATTTCCCGGATCGACTCCATTTCAAGAACCCTATTAAGTTAATTGCCGGTTTCTGACAGCAGAGAGCATGCTGGGAGCACAGCAAGCTTTATTAGCCTCTGTGGCATCTGGAGACATCAGCCATTTTGCCCTTACTTGCAGGCGCTGGGAGCAGCGTGGAAAAAAGTAAATCAAATTATGAGACAATAAATGCTTTTGGCAACACATGGGCATCAGATTCATTGGTGAATCCAAAAGAGTTCGAGTGTCAGTTGCTGGCCTGTTAAATTCTTTACAGCAACGCCATCTATATATCGCAGACGTCTCGTAGGAAGGACATTGTGGAGCAGTTCCATCCTTCGGCACCACATGGCTGATGCAGGCAAATGGCAATGCAAGCGAGGGCTCCCCACCTCCTAACGTTGCTGGGTAAACTGGGTAGACAGGAGTTGGGCGGACATTTGGAGCAACCCCCAGTTACCCCAAATGTTCAGGGTTACACGTTTAGGTTTGTAAGCGGATCTGCCTGGGCTGGGAAACCCAGGAAGCACCCCCGGTGTTCTAGACTTGGGCAGGGGTGGGCAGGGAAGGGAAGACGTGTCAAGGTCCCCAGCCATCTGTCCATCTGGAGGTTCCCAAGCAGGGCGTTTTTCCACAGATACATGCGCTCCCCAGGACAGCCGTGATGGAAGGAGTATGGAGCACGGGGGATGGGGGGGGGGAGTGGGGGACACTCTGGCAGCTTAGAGGTCGACCAGCAAGTGCCCTTCTGCAGACTGGGGCTCTGAGCTCTCCAATGCTCACCTTTGAGACATGAGAAAATGCGGGCAAAGATAGATTCTGGGACTGCCCCAAGGTCACACAGCCACCCACTGACAGCTGATTCTAGGACGAAATTCTGTCCTGTTGCCTGACATGATCCCATTTGTGTTCTCTTTCAGGTGTGATGGCAACAGCCTAGATTAGATCAAGATTAGAAGCCTGGTGCTACCATCGATCGTCAGTATGACCTTAATTTAAGCAAAATCGGTAACTTTACTGTCTCTCTACCCTGCTGGCGAAGTGAGGACAGGAGCGTTTGCCTGATGGGATTCTTCTGGAAAGGACTGAATTAGTGATGTATGTTAAAGATGTGGTTACGGCCTGTAACTTCGTAGCTAACACTCAGCATAATTTCCTTTCCATCTTCCATATGCACAGACTTCTAGAAGCAAGATTCAGATGGGCAAGATTATTGGCATTTCTAGATGACTCTTTTACAAAACCGACCATCTTCCAATTTATTGGGTTTGCACATCAGAACATTTTCACCGTGTTTGTGTAAAGGGCGTCAAACGACTTTCTCAGATCTCTTCTTATCCCGATCCTCAGATCTAGCCTTAGTGTCTGCAGAAATGATGTTTCTTTCTGAAGCTTCATGGTCATCTGGGGCCCAGGCTGTGTCCCTCCCCCTGCTCAGCCATTCCCCACATTGGGCTTCCGTCCTCAGTGTTGCAAAATGCCTGCTGCAGCTCCGGCCATCGTGTCCACATTCCAGGCAGCAGGAAGGAAGAAGAAGATAAAGCAAAAGGGTCTATCTCTAGTTGTCTTTTCTCCCTTCCAGAGAACCTTTCCAGAATTCCTTTCCTAGGAGTTTTTCTTGCTTCATTGGCCAGAACTCAGTCACATGGCCACATTAAGCGGCAAGAGAGGATCGGGAAGCAGATTCTGGAACTGGGTACATCACTACCTCAAGACTGCGGATGCTTGTGAGTGAGGGAGGATGGGGTCCCGGGCAAGCAGCACAGCACCTCTCCCACTTGCCAAAGAGCAGATGGTGGAGAAAGGTGGCATTTTGAATTAGAGAACACTCCAGAACACTCCAGCAATCTCTGGCGAGAATTTTAGAATGCACTCTGAGATCATTGGCAACGTCCTGGGAGGCCACAGGCCGGGGGTTGGAGCCCCTGTGCTTTATGGGGCTGTTTGTTCTGGGGACAGCAAGCATGGTGGAATCAATGGTAGTTCACACTTGTCAGCAGCCTGTCCCACACGGTCCCTTTTCAAAGTGTGGATACGTCGTATTTCTCTGGGCTTCTGCTTCTCATGACACGCGTACCCTGTGTGTCTTGTGAGGTTGATTGGAGGATGGATTTCTTCGTCTAGAGGGTTCTGACGATCACTGGGCTCTAGAAACGAACACAGAGGCCACTGCGCCAGCTGTGTCTGTGCACCAGGCACTGTACATGTGACAGGTCCCATCGTCCCGACAACAGACCTACAGCCAAGGGCATTCTGATCCCATTTTACAGATGAGATGTGAAAGCTCAGAGAGGCTAAGCAGCTTGCCCAAGATCACACAGCTGGTGCTGCGGACTGAATGTTCGTGTCCCCTCACTGCCCACCCCCAGCCCAAATGTATTAGAGCTGCAGCCCCAATCCCCACACTGGTCGTGTTTGGCGGAGGGCGTTTCAGGGGTAATTAGGTTTGGATGAGGCCATGAAGCTGGAGCCCCCATGATGGGACCAGTGCCCTCATAAAGGGGTGAAAGGCGCCGAGCTCTCTCTCTGCCATCTGAGGGCGCGGTGAGAAGGTGGCCGTCTAGAATCCCGGAAGGGAGTCTTCACCAGAAACCAACCACGCTGGCGTCCTGACCTCAGACGTCAGCCTCCAGCACTGTGAGAATCTGATGGCTGCTGCTGAAACCACCAGGCTGTGGGGATTCTGTTATGGAGGCCGAGCCGAGGCAGCTGGTAAATGCCAAGAGCCCAAGGTTGTAGTCTCCGCTGCCCTCTGCCCCGACACTGGACGCACTCCCCAACCTCCCCTCAACTCACTCCCCTTGCTG
>NW_027532585.1:4040648-4127056 GCF_008692635.1 Crocuta crocuta | reverse complement strand
GGGAGACATCACAGAGACTTCTGGGCACTTGCTGTGGTCTGCAGTTCCTTCTTGACTCCATCGCCTCCTCTTTTCTCTTCCACTCCTGAGGTCTTGGAAAGACTCCTGTAGGAGCCCAGCCCATCCCCTGGCCGCCAGGTGGGCTCGGGTCAGTCTCCTTTCTGGGCCCCGCATGGCTCCTTCCCCGACCTGCACTCACACGCAGCCCCGTGGAAATGGTGGTGTTCATCACATTAGGATCCACGGTGTCTGGGACCAAGGTTCATAGATAGGAACAAATCTTAGGCTGTCCTTGTCCCCATCTCAGTGAGTGAAGTCCCCGGAATCTGAGGACAAAACCAGAAGCCCTCTTCTTTCAGCCCCAAGGGGCTGAGGCCCTGCTCTCCCCCGTGTGTCATAGGCTTCCATATACATAATCTAAATATATGCTTTGGAAATTGAAAAGCGTTCACATATAGAACGTGGCTGTGTGGAGGGAATGCTCTCTTTGAACATGTCTCTTTAAAGACAGAATGTGCCCAAGTGTTTTCCTGTGAGACACTTGAACATGGCAGCAGATGTAAAATGGAAATTGAAGTGTCTCTCCCAGGCCACCGTACATGGATAAAACGGGCGCGATCTATTCTAAGCGCTCATTAATAGCTGGTCTCTGAGGGCCCCGGCAGCAGCGAGAGGATTTTACTCATTAAAGAGGTGACGAGGTAGAGTTTTGTGCCTTCCCTGCTTGTCACTGTGTGATCCTGGTGTTCAGATGTCACTGGCAGACCCCAGGTGGGTGCCCCCGGCTTGCTGGCATGGGTGACGATGCTCTGAAGGGCTTGAAAGCACGTCCCGCTCACTGATGGGGCCACCAGCCCTTGCTGTTTATCAAGTGCGTTCATCTCTCTTCCAAGGCGGGCCCAGGATGGCATTGTCTCAACACAGAAGCAGAAAGAAGAGCTTTCGCTCATCAGCTAATAAATGATCATTGGCGCTTCCCAACACGGTCCTCTGAACGGCACCATGAAGGGCCCGGAGCCTCCAGGTGGGGTCTGGGGCAGAGGCCTGGGGTCCTCAGCGAGGCCTGGAAGGGACTGGGCCCTTGGCAATCGAAGGCACTGGCAGATGGACATCTTAGCAGTGCTCACTTGGACAGGGGCCACTGGTTTTAGAAAAAGGGGGTTCTTGACTCGTTTTTTACCCCCACTTTTTATTTGTTCTCTTTCTTTAAAGTGTATTTATTTTGAGAGAAAGAGAGAGAGAGAGAGAGAGAGAGGAGAGCATCCCTGCACGAGCAGGGGAGGCACAGAGAGAGAGGGAGACAGAGAATCCCAAGCAGGTTCCGCACCGTCATGCAGAGCCCCACGCCGGGCTCAAACCCATGAACCATGTGATCACGACCTAAGCCATTTGCTTAACCGACTGAGCCACCCACGTGCCCCAGTGTTCTGTTTTGGGTTCTCCCACTGTTAGGATCAGTGTTTTGCCCTCTTCTCCCTCCTGTGTGAGGGGAGTGACATCCAATAGTCCTCACAGGCACAAAGGCGGGGACAGTTTCCCAGGCATCCCAAGAACCGCCTTCCACCCCAAACCCCAGGTGGAGGCAGGAAGCCTCGTCCAGCCTTTGCATTCCCGCGTCTTCCACGTCCACGCCCTTCCCTGTCCTGGACCTTCGCTGCCGTTTTTCTTGCCTCTTGCTTCCCCTGCCTCTTCCGTGGCCAGCTCTGACGTCACCTCCTCTGAGAGGCCTTCCTTAATGTGTCTGTCTCCCCTCCCCCTCTGCTCACTGTTACATTGGCACAGTTTGCAATGAGCTTGTTCACGTGCTAGCCCCTTGCTTACTGCGGCCTCCCCACTCTACAAGGTTAGGTACCGGGGGGAGGGGGGAGACGTGAACTTCATCTTGTTCACTGGGTCTCCCGTGCTCAGCACAGTGCCTGACCCGAAAGGTGCTTGATTTATTAAATGGGCCGACAGGCGAAGGAATGCATGAGGGGTTCTCGGATCCCAAAGATGGACCCTTTGTTACCCTCCACTAAGAGCAGCCCTTTGGGGATCTTTTTGCTGGCCACCATTAGTATCTTCTGGGCCGTGGCCTCCAGCTTAACGGTGTTCTCTGTAGAAATGTGGGACCTGTCCTGCTTCACACAGTAAATCAGGGTCACCCCAAGGGCACAGAGCCGAGAAGATTACAAGATCATGGCCTTGAGTTCCTATATAGACTCTTTTTCCCTTTTTCCTTCTTTCTTTCTTTTTTTTTTATGATGCAGGATCAATACTGTGCTGAGAAATATGTAAATTTATGCCCACTGTTAGCAGGTAGAAAATATCTTAGTTATGAAATACCAACTATCATTTGGGCTGTTTAAATTCAAGTTCAAAACGATTAAGCTCAGTATTAATAAAATGGGTTCAGGGTCGGAGGGGTTGGGGAGACAGGGGGAATAATCTGCCATTTTTTTAAAATACAGGGGTGCCTGGGTGGCTTAGTTGGTTAAGCGTCTGACTTTCGCTTGGGTCATGATCTCGCGGTTCGTGGGTTCGAGCCCCGCATTGGGCTCTGTGCTGACTGCCAGCTCGGAGCCTGGAGCCTGTTTCAGTCTGTGACTCCCTCTCTCTCTGACCCCCCCTTGCTCACGCTGTCTCTCTCTCTCTCTCCTAAAAATAAATAAAACATTAAAAAAAAATAAAATACAAAAGCCACCTTGTCACCCCTGAGAGGACTTGAGTTGCCCTGCAGAAGTGCGTCTGTTACGACTTCAAGAGCTGACAAGAAATCCCAGGGAACAGGGAAATAAGGTAGCAAAATCCATTCAACGGGAGACTTACCAGGTAACAGGGCCCCGTAGGGCCTGGAAGGCTGTGGGCTATGCATTTGGCTCTGAGTCTCTGAAAAGCCAAAGCAGAGAGAGAAGGAAAAGCAGTTACAAGGTTTGCAGACAGTGCAAGGCCTGGGGCTTTGGAGGGAAGAAAACGAGAGGGAAGAGTGAGGAATAACCTTGACTCTTGTTTCAGAAAAGGATTTCAAGTGACTCCTCAAAAGATCAAAAAGTTGTCACTCATGGTCTCAAGGTACCCATCCTGCTGCGGAAATATCTGTCGTCGATCACTTGAAACTGCCTAGTGGGGGTGTCAGGGTGCCCGGCTGGCCCAGGGGCACTGCCGCCCCAAACTGCCCCAGGCCTCTGTCTGAATGCCCACCGTTAGAGCACCCCTTCCTGGGAAGAGCGTACGATCGTCCCACAGGGTGATTGGGGTGGGAGAGTGGGGCAAGAGCAGGCCGTGATCAGGGTGAGGGAGGGCCTTGCCAGGGGCCCTGTGATTGGGTGGGGTTGGAGGGTGAGGGATTGGGGGTTGCTGAGGACAGGTGCACCCTGGTTTCACAAGCCGCAGTGGGGTTGGGCGCCGCGGATGGCTGGTGGGGTGATGATTTCTGGCACTATCAGGCCGTGCTCGGATGTGACCTTGGTCTCTCCTGTGCATCACGTACCCACAGAGTCCTGGGAATCTCTAGATCGTCCTGACAGCAGGATCAAAGTCTTCTCCCTCCCTGGCAGTCCTTCGTGTACATCTTTGTTTTCTGCACCTGCTGAGACGCTCGTCACAAGTCTCTCGAATGAGGGCATGACTTAACAATGAAACAAGTGAGGACCATGACTGCCATGGTCCAAGTCTCTTCCTTCCTTCAGCTGCTGTTCAGCGTCACCTCCTCCATGAAGCCCTCCCTGAATCCTCTTGCCCACCCCCCTTATCAAGACTCCTACAGTGCTGGATGGGTGACCAACTTGTAAATGCTTTCCCTAGGTGCTAAGAATTGGAAAGTCTTTCTTGGGTTTTCTGGTTGTTCCTCATTCTAGCTGGACCACAAACGCGTCTTTGACACATACTCTTCCAGTTCTTCCCATTTGCTCCATGCTGTGCTAGACTCAAAGAATTCAAGAGTGAACTGGACAAATGAGGAGCTTATAGGCTAGTGTTGGGTTTGACAAACTGCTGCCCATGGACCAATTCCAACTGCTGCCTGATTTTTATAAAATTTTATTGGCACACAGGCAGCCCCATTTCTTCAGATCTTGCCGGTGGCTGGTTTTGAGCTGTAAGGACAGAGTGGAGTTGCCGTGACAGAGACCATAGGAACCTGCAAAGCCTAAGCTATTTGTTCTCTGGACCCTCACAGAAAAGTTTGCTGGCCCCAGTCTAGTAAGAAAGACGACCTAGAAAAAGATCATTCCAGCAAGACGTGTGAGAGACAAGCACCGGGGAACATCATTGAGGCTGCAGGCCTGGAGAGAGGGTAGCTGGGCAAGTTGGAGATGTTATGTGAGTTGAGACACGGAGCTGTGTGAACAGCTAGGGAGGAGCATTGCTGGGGGAGGGAATGCCGTGTGCAAAGGCCTTTGCTCTGTTGGAGGAATGGACAAGAGCTCGTGCGGCCGGAAATGTAGTGACTGAGGAGGAAGTAGGACAAGACCAGAGGTGGAGAGGTAGGCAGGGGCTAGGTCAGTGATTCCCAGCGTGGGCGATGTTGCTCCGTTGAGTTTGTTTAAGATAATCGGGGGCAGGGGGACGCCATAAGTTCAGTGAGCAGGCACCGAGGATGCAAGACCGCAAGCAGTGCATGGAACGGTCCCACACAGCAATGGGCCATCCTGGGTCCTACATGACTTGGGGTGTGTCCTCATGGTTATTCGTGTAGGTGGAAAGCCAATCCCCGATCATCTCACCCTGGACGTGACTCTCCTGTGCATATAAACTGAAGGTAACCTCGGCACGGTACCAGGCACACACTGCATTGTCTAAGAATGGATCTACCAAATAAATTGGGGGAGGGTTGCACTGTGTTTTGTTTGGAACATTACCAAGTAACGTTCGCCGTGGTGGGAAATCACGTCACCCGCGGCAACATCGCTTTTGGAATTTGAGTCTCCCAGATAACACACCCGTTGCCCTGTGTGTTTGTACCTGTGGCATTCACCATGACCTTACACACAAAGGCAGGTCGTTATGTTAACCAGTGAAGTCAAGCCAGAGAATTCACCTGAGGAAATGCACATTGTCTTATTACCAATGACTTGGCTCTTCTCACCTTTCTATTACAGTTAAGGCATTATATCGGTTAAAGCATCGATGGATATTTTAGTGTGTAGAAAAATTGTACTGCCTCTGGATTTTGTCTCAGGGTAACAAAGCAGCATTTACAAAACATTGTCTGACGGAAGCACCAGGGCCAGATCCCAACGTTTCCGGTGGATCTTGAATTCGAGTTTGGATTTTATGCGGAGACAATGGAGGAACTCAGGGCAAGATCGTAAGAAGACTGATGGGTTCTTCCAGGCAAGGGTGCCGATCACACCTCCTCTTTTTCTCTTTGATCCTGCACCCCCTCCCTCCAGCACCTGGCAGAATGTGAATGCCCATCAGGCACTCTGTAAATTCAAGTGCTGCCAGCCAGAACAACTTCAGCCTGGAGGCTAAGCAGGCCTGCCCTCCTCCTCTGGCCAAGAGGGGTCAAGTGACTTGCCTGGGCCAGGGAATGTCTGGTAAGTGCTATCTGGCAAACACGGTGTGCCTGCTTCCTTTTCCTGCCCCGGACAGCAGCCATGGTCTTTTCTGGCTTCCCTGCTTGCTGACCTACCCACCCACCTTGGCCAGCCGCCGGACCCAGTCCTGCCCCAAGGCCTTCCCCTCACTCCTGTTATTCTGACGCTGCAGGCATCGCTGGGTCCCAGGAGCCAGCTTCTCAACCTTTAGACCCCAGGCCAGGATCTAAGAATATCTCCAAGAGTATTCCGCAACACCTGCAACAGATGTGCCCACAAATTACCTGGTCCCAGGGGCGGGGAGCCAGAGAGGAAAGGGCATCGTTTTTCTATAAGCATTACACATTTAATTTGCAAAGTTACATCACACATTCGTGCACAGGTCAGCTCTCTGGGAGCTTATTTCAAAAACCAGAGTCAGGTCAGGGCTCCTGAGCGCGCTCTTCACAGAGAAGGCGGGGCGGGGGTAAGTGGAAGACCATAGAGGTCAGATACGTTCACATGTACAAGGGCAGATGGGGAGAGGTGGTACTTGCAGGGCCCCTTCCCTGCACCTGCCTCCACTGACATCATCCCACATCTTTCCGAGACCAAGTGTGTGTTAGCAGCACCCTCGTCTCACAGGTGTGGATACTGAGCTTAACGAGGTTATACACCCTTTTACCGCTTAATGTGCCGTGGGACATGGGCCGAGCCTGAACTTGGACTCAGGGCTAGAGACTCCCACCGTGCCTTAAGACATGTGAATACGATGTATAGATCTCACCATACGTGTATAGCATGTAGATGCACATACACACCGAGCTATACTTTTTTTTTTAATTAGCTAGGACCGGGTTCTTTATAAGAGTCACAAAAAGCTGTGGAGCCCACGTGAGATTACAGACGGAAGTGGACAAAGAACTGTCCACAGAACAGGTTGAGCAGGAAGTGGTAAGGTTGAGTTCACTTCCATCCCCATAAAGTCCAGCTCAGTCAGCTGACAAAATAATTGTCTTGACTCTTTGTGGTGAAGGTAAGTGTTTCAGTGTTTCGGAGTATTAACAGGAGGGTCGTTTCACGTGCAGAAGAGACCATTTAGAAGTGTTTGGTTTCTAAAATTAATATTAGATATACTACAGTTATAAAGTAAAAAGCCCAGTGCTTCCTTATGCTTTTAAATTCTGCTTACAGGGGCACCTGGGTGGCTCAGTCGGTTAAGCGTCCGACTTCGGCTCAGGTCATGATCTCACGGTTTGTAGGTTTGAGCCCCACGTCGGGCTCTGTGCTGACAGCTCAGAGCCTGGAGCCTGCTTCAGATTCTGTGTCTCCCTCTCTCTCCGCCCCTCCCCCACTCATGCTCTGTCTCTCTGTGTCTCAAAAGTAAATAAACTATAAAATAATTTTTTACAAATTCTGCTTACAAATTATACTATCCTATTTATTCTTCTGGTAATGGGATATATATATGGGATATATTACATATATATATGTATATATAAACTTACTGTTTTACTCATTTTTTCAAGTTTAACCTGATAATTTATTTGTGAAAAGAGCTAGTTTTGATGAGAAAAATTCAATCCTTTCCCTGTAAACATAAAGAAACCCCCAAATACCGAACACTTCACAAATTTGCACGTCATCCTTGCACAAGGAGCTGTGCTAATCTTCTCTGTATCGTTCCCTTCTTAACATACGTGCTGCCGAAGTGAGCACTGTCTTGATCACTTTTAACTGTACACTCCCGTGACATGATGTACACTCACCCTGTTGTGCATATCCATTTTTTATAAACAATGTAAGAAACCTTTTCTAAAAATTCTAGCAAAGGATAAGTGGATCAAAGGCTTGTAGGAGAAAAAGCAGCCCCACGCGCCCCCACCTCCGCCTTCTCCGGGTCCCAAGAGCGCTTGTGAGCACATGCATTTATCTCGCACGGTGTTCGTTTCGGCCAGGTTTTAGCAGCTACGACTCTTCGTCACTTGCTACCACTGAGAGATCATCTCAAATCCAGGCTGCCTCTTCTTCCTTCTATTTCTCAAAGCAATGTTTCCCCAACCAGATTTACATTTTCAAAAACCCTTCAGATAATCACAAACCCAAGAAACTTCCACTCCTCTGAGGTTTAATTAGGAGAAACTGTCTTTCTAGTACTTCCAAGAGCCTTGCTCTAAATTTCTCAGTGGAAAGAGAAGGTTCACGGCGGATGAGTGGGAGCAAGCGGAACCTGTGAACAGCCGTCCCCTCTGTCCCCCCTCTCTCCCTCGCAGCAGAGATAAAGCCATGTTGCAGGTCACTGAAATCACATTGTGAGTGTGCCCTGTATCATTAGGACCCAGAGAATGGGGATGATCGGAAGGCAGGATAACACATTAGCGATAGATAATAGAGTCTAAATAAACATAATCAGCTTTCCTCTATGTCTTCAGACCAAAGCTTATCTATAAATACCCTAATGACGCCCAACCAGCCAATTACTCGTTTCTTGGAAGAGCCCCTTATTAATGGCGTTGCAGTGAGGGAAAAACATTAATTATTGGACACAGTGGGATCTTTTACGTTCTGTCTGGTCCGGACAGCACCAATTAATGCAACAATTATTATCAAGACCGTGGCAGCATACTGAGTGCAGTCACCCCAGGCTGGCTCGATGGGGTGGGAAGAACATGCGCACTGGGGGAACATGGCCCAAGCTCTTTCCAAGAAGCCTGCTTCTTCATCGCCGTGGAAGCTGCTGGAACAAAGCAGAGGGTGGCCAGAGGGTGTCGGTTTTTCCTTTTAAAGCCACAAGACAGAGTCCCTGGGGGTGCTAAATGGGGGAGAGTGGGAGGAGTTAGGCGCTGGTCTGTTGTGTTGAATTGTTAAGTGAAACCAGGCAGAAGATTCGAGAAGAGAGGCTCCCTTTAGGGCATGGAGCTCCGGGAGTGGCTTCTGCCCATTCCTGCAGGCTCTTCTCTCTCACTCATTGGAGTGCAACCCTACTGCTACTCTCTCAGCCTCTCCAGTTCAGCTCTGCTCCATCCTGCCCCAGGACATTGGCACAAGCTCTTCCTCATACCTGAAAGATCTTCCCCTGTTCCCTTCTGAACACAGTACAAAAGCTTCCTATGCAAAAAGGCCTTTCTTGAGCCTGAACCCAACCCATACCTTTTCCTTCAGATTAGCCACTTTTTATTTCTCTTTTTTACACAGCATCGATCACAAATTATGAGATAAACAGATCTATCTTATTATTTTCGTTGTGTCTGCCTCCCCCACAGGAATGCAAGCCTCGTGAAGGCAGGGACTTTTGGACTTTTTTGCTCCAGAATCCCTCCAAGTGTTTTGGATTTAGAAGGCGCTCGATGAATATTTGGTGAGCGAATGAATAAATCCGTGGGCTATGCAGAAACAGATGATACTTAAGAGACTCCATGCCAGATGCCACACAGGCTAAACCAGCTATTGCAAAAATGCCATAGGAACAATAAACAAACAAACTGTTCTATTCAGAGCAGTGACATCTCCTGCAAACCCTATGTCAGCTCTACATCTGCACTTTAAAGGTGATGCACATGCTTGAAGGGCCTTTGATGGGCTGTCCTGTAAAATGCTGGCTTCTGTTATCGCTTACCTCGCGGCACTTCCCTTGAGCTGGCTGCAGGTGTAGCTTCACCGCCCGAGGTATCAAACGGTGGCAGGAATGCTTTATTTTTCTCTGCTCGGCGCCAAGGACAAGATCTCTTCTGGGAGGCATTAATTACAGAACACTTCGGAAAACTGGTCCAGCGAAGGTTGGAAGAGCTCCCTAGAGCCTTGGCCGGGGCTCCGAGAAGTGGGCTCGCCCCTGCAGCCCTTCTGGAAAAAGATCTCCAGGCTCCTTGCACTAGATGTTACCCTTTGGAGGGTTAAAGCAGTTTGGATGTGTTATTCAGAAACAGAGCCAAGTTCAAGAAGCCTATTTGGCCTCACCGAACCTCAGCGATCCCCAGCCACTAACCACATCCAGCCCCGTGCACGCTTCACGGAGATGATATTCTTCTGAGGTTGTTCTAACCCAAGTGGAACCACACGAGTGTAAAGGCGGCTCGGGGGTGTCCTACGCCTGGGGCTTCCATACAGATGTGGCCGTGGACACATTACCATTCCACTGCTGAATAACCGTCTCCAGGGAAATGCTTAGAAATGACAGGGACACTCGAGTCATCCATCAGGGCTGTTTTTTGCTTTCATCTCTCTGAGAATGGTGATGACCTCAACTCACAATGATCTCACCCCCTCTGCATGCCTCCAACACATTTGGTCTTGACCCTGCAATCGGGCACAAATGAGGGCGGCCCAGCTCCTCGGCTGTTTGGGGACGGGGAGGTTGGAAGCCACAGGAAGGCAGCGCGTACTGTGTCCCTACTCCCTGCTCAGTGCCCAGCTTGCTGATGCCCGCTCGGGGTGGAAGTTTATTTCAAGGCTACATCGTATCGACATTCCCGTCTCTTCATCTGCCCCCGGAGAGCAGGAACCACAAACTCTTCATTCTTTTTTCTCCAGAGCCTGGTGCAGGGCCCTAGCCGCAAAATGACTTTCAGACTTCAGAATGAGTGGATGTTTAGGTGCTTGA
Source organism: Crocuta crocuta (assembly GCF_008692635.1). Taxonomy (NCBI): domain Eukaryota; kingdom Metazoa; phylum Chordata; class Mammalia; order Carnivora; family Hyaenidae; genus Crocuta; species Crocuta crocuta. The sequence goes on along the minus strand of NW_027532585.1, from coordinate 4,116,961 downwards.
GTGAAGCTACTGGGGGTTGGGGGTGGGGTGCAAATTTCAAGGGTGACCGTCCTCTGCTGCCGAATGCCCTTCCTTTCCCTTCCCCCTGCCGAAAAAGAACATTTGGGGTTGCTGTTTGTTTCTAGATGGCCAGAATGAAAATAAAAATGAAGCATTATAGTGAGGTGGCTGATGTGAGTTCAAATCCTGGCCATGCCACTTCCTGGCAGGCCGTATAGGACACGTTACTGAATCTTCTGGTGCCTCAGTTTCCTTGTATGTGAGATACGAATAATGGTCCTGGTCTCATCACGCTGGTGGGGTGTTTGATGTTTGGGCAAAGTCAGTAGAGCGTTTAGGATGGTGTCTGGGACAAAATAAACCTCCAATAGATGTTAGCTGCTGTGACTCTCAGTGCTCTCAATGAAGAGCTTGAGAACAGAGGGCGATGTCTCCGAGGATGGTCAGTTGACAACTTCATACTGAACGCCCACCGGGAGCTAAGGTCCTGATCCGCGGTCCTGATCCGCGGTCCTAGGTCCTGCGGATGGGACGGTGACAAAGGTTGGTCCTATCCTGGAGGATCTGTTGCACATTAACCAAAAGCAGTTTCCTGATGGCTGGGAGCTCACTAATTCTGGAGACCCTGACCCATGTTCTGTAGGAGGGACACCTAATGTGGATGTAAGGTGTTTGATGAGCAAAAGGAACAAATGACCAGGGAGTGGAGGCTGCTTCTGACGGTGCCAGGGGCGGAGCTTGGGGTGTATTTCATAACTAACTGTAGTCCCCGGATTGTGCTGGACAATCATTAACCATCTTTAAATCAACCAGTGCCTGCAGCCATGTCGAAATGCCCATGTCAGAAGGGTCTAGATCATAAATCATGGGCTGCAAGCCTGATTGTCTGCGGTTATGACGATAAATTGGCACTCATATTTGAAACTGCTGTTTGTTTTGTCTGTTTGTGACTTCATGATACATTTGCCGTTTCTTAATCAACTGATTTTGGGAAAGGTCCTCTGGTTACAATCCACTGCTCAGGAGAATGACTCTCTATTTCTCTGGGATCCCTCACAGCCCCCCACTCCCACCCCAAGTGAAGTTGTGTGAGTCGCATAGTCGCTGTCTTATTTGACCACCCCAAATATAGTTTCTAAATTTGGAGAAAATCAGTGCAGGCATTTCATGTGATGTGGGACTTTATTTCCATAGGTCTGATGTGTAGAGCCTCCTGGTGGTACCCAAATCATCCTTCCTCTTTTTCCCCCTTTCCTGTGTCCCTGCCCCCACTCTCACTCAAATATGAGAGATTTGTGATGCCCTGGAAAGTCAAAGAACGGAGTAGTCATTTAAAAAGCATCAAATTGTTAAAAAAAAAAAAAGCTCAAATTCTTGACCTAAAAGTACAATGCTTCTTCCAATGGTTTCCATTATTATTTGACAAATGACTTAAAATTTGTTTTAATGTTTATCTATTTTTGAGAGACAGAGACAGAGCATGAGTAGGGGAGGAGCAGAGAGAGAGGGAGACACAGACTCTGAAGCAGGCTCCAAGCTCTGAGCCATCAACACAGAGCCTGACGCGGGGCTCGAACTCAGGAGCCATGAGATCATGACCTGAGCTGAAGTCATGCTTAACCGACTGAGCCACTCAGTTGCCCCGATAAATGACTTGTCTTTGAGCTGAGAATACAGGTAATTTCCAAAACAATAGCAGTTGGCATTTCCACGCCCTTTGTAGAAAGACAGATGGAAAGCAATGTTCTTCCAGTTTTCTGGGACTTTTCCTGACACAGAAGGGTTAAGGGGAAAAACTCACGGCTTGCTTCCTGCACTTGGCATTCCCCATCTGATCACACCGCCTTCCCGCTGGTATCCCATGACATTCTGTGCAAGTTCAGTATCGTCCTCAGCAGCGCACCTATACACGAACCTCACATAATTGGGGTCCCTCACATAATATATGTACCTTACATAATTGCTCTAACCGTCTACCTTCTTTAATTGGAAACCAGGAACCTTTGAGCTCTCTAATGACATCATATGACTTATATTAATTTCTGCCTATTTGCTTAGTGGCCAATTTCTAAACTTGTCCTAAACCTTGATGAGGAAAGGAAATGCTGAGTAGGCAGCTACCAACAGAGTTTGTTCAAGCAATAAATGAAGTATTAAATGAAAAGAAATGAAATCAGTAGTAAAAGAAACCCACAAAAATATTAAGCCGTGGTACCGAAGACCATCTCTGTTGAGTACCGACAACACCTTCCTTTACTATGAAGATGGGAAGGTGTCCTGGGCCCCGAATCGGCTCTGGGTGGTTCCACGGTGTAGCCAGCAGACAGAAGGCTTGGGGAGGCCCTGGTGTAGTGAGTGGTGAAGAAACTAGGCTTTGAGACAGACTGTTGGCTGGCCACACGATCTGGGGTGAGTCATCTAGGTCTGTCGGGCCTCTCTTTATTCATCTATAAAACAGGAGCCAAAAGTAGCCCCCATATCATAGGGCGGTCCTGGGCTTAAATGAGATAATTTGTATGACGCATTTAGCCCATTGCCTGGCTCATCAAGAATACTCAATAAAAGAGGGATAAGTGCTTTCCTAGTTATTAGAACCAGTTAAAGACAGCATGAGCTTCCTTGGGAATGGAGAGTGAGTCCCCTGCCCCTGGGAGTCCTTTAGAGAAGGCGACAGGCTTCTCAGGGTTTCTGTGCGACAATCACCCAGGGAGAGTGTTAAAGTTCGATTCTGGTGTATTAATACTGTTTATTTACGGGCAGCAGGGAAGGGAGCTGGGAGGGGCAGAGAGAGGGAGAGAGAGAATCCCAAGCAGGCTCCACGCTGCTAGTATGGTACCCAATGTAGGGCTTAAACTCAGGAACAGTGAGATCATGGCCTGGGGCCAAATCCAGAGTCAGGTGCTTAACCAACTGAGCCACCCAGGTGCCCCTTGACTCACCCCCTGGGCGAGGCCTGAGAGTCTGCCTTTCTAAGGAGTCCCAGGTAGTGCTGATATTGCCAATGACCACAGGGGGCTAGCTGATCCCTTGGGCGGCTGCTGCAGAAGGTGCATGATAATCCAGAGGGACCGATGGGCCAGGCTTCTGCGGTCCTGTGTGGTGGCCACTGGCACTTGAAGTGTGGCTTAGTCCAAGTTCAGGTGTACTAGGAGGGTGAAATACACAAGAACTTAGTATATAAGAAAAGAATGTAAAGTATGTCAATAATTTTTATGTTCAGTACATGCTGAGGTACTGCTTTGGATATATTAGGTTAAATAATCTATTAAAATTAATTTTGCCTTTTTAAAACTTATTTTGTTTTATATGGCTGTTAGATAAGTTAAAATGATATATGTGGCTCACATTTTATTTCTTTTCTTTATAGAAATTTTTTTCTTTATTTATTTTGACAGGGAGAGAGAGAGAAGGTGGGTAGTGGAGGGGCAGAAAGAGAGGGAGAAATGGAATCCCAAGCAGGCTCTGTGCTGTCAGCGTGAAGCCCGTCAAGGGACTCGAACACACAAACCGTGAGATCATGACCTGAGCAGAAACCGAGAGTCAGAGGCTTAACTGACTGAGCCACCCAGGGGCCGCTCACATTTTATTTCTATCGGCAGCACCAAACTACATGATCTCTCAGGTCCCTTTGGAACGTGAGCACCCAGGAGACTGGTTTCTCAGGCTCTAAAGCTGATGTCCCCCCATGTCCTGGTGTGCGTGTGTTGCGTGCGTCCCCTGGGGAGCGTGTGTGACCTGTTTCCTCCCGGTGCTGGAGGCGGTGAGCAGGGAGAGACAGAGACAGGTGCAGGGGTCTCCAGCCTCCTGTCTGCCTGGGTTGGGGCACAGGATGAGGGGGGACCCTGTGTGTTCCCTTCTCCCTCCTTCTCCTTCTTTCAGAACCAGCAGGACACAGAACGCAGTACCGCGACAGAGATCATCCGTTTCTATGTTGAAAATGCCATTTCTCGAAATAGCCTCACTGGAAGGAAACACACTTAGCCTTCAGCCCAGAGCTTCTCATTGAACTGACACATGGCGGCCTGAAGTAAAAATGGCTGCCGGGGAAGGCATTTCCTTTGGGAGCTGGGGTTTGGGAACCCAGGGGGCCGAGGACTTGGCAAAGCCCACGAAGGAGGGCCGTCTCCTGCACGATCATCCCATGGATCTGGCTCGAATTCACCTGGGGGTCTGGGGAACCGAGACCTGTCCCTCTGCAAATGACAGGGCCACCCGAGCCTGGGGACTGACTGGTCACAGGCAGCTGCTAGTTTGGATCCTATCATCGAAGCCTTCTAACATCATCTCTGATTTTTTTTTTTAATTTTTAATGTTTTTTATTTATTTCTGAAAGAGAGAGAGAAAGACAGCGTGAGCAGGGGAGGGTCAGAGAGAGAGGGAGACACAGAATCTGAAGCAGGCTCCAGGCTCCGAGCTAACTGTCAGCGCAGAGCCCAACGCAGGGCTCGAACCCACGATCTGTGAGATCATGACCTGAGCCGAAGTCGGACGCTTAACCGACTGAGCCCCCCAGGCGCCCCACATCATCTCTGATCTTGACTACCCACGTCCAGCCTCCTCTATTAAAATCTTTTTTTTTTTTGCCATGCATGATATTTGCATGTTTGAAAGTGAAAGTGGAATCGGAGAACGACCTGTTGATGTGTTTGCCAACGTTCCTGCCTTTTTGTGTTTGTCCACAATGACAGCTAGATACGAGGTTCTGACTTTTGCACGAGTAACGGGCTGAAAACCACGTGTGCCTTTGAAAAGCTGTTGCATTGCATGAGACCCAGCAGAGAGAGCAGTTAGCTGCTTGGATCCAGTCCCTCACCCCACCCCCTTCCAGCTGGAGACCTCACACAAGTGATGCAAGGAGTATGCCTGGGCGTCCTTATCTGGAAGATAGTGATGATGACACCTGAGTCCTGCCCCGGCCGAGCTGCTGGGAGAATTACAGACCTAATATGGTAAAAGGCGGAGAGCAGTACCCAGGAAGCCACACACGTGTGGCTGTTATTCTGAGCTAATAAGGGCTCCCTGAATAGCAGCCTCTTTTTTTTCAGCTGGCAAATTATTTAGAAAAAAACCCAAACTGCGCACCTGGTTGAGTAAGAGTCAGGCCCTGGGTGGTAATGATGTAACATACCTATTTTTGGCAGATGTGGTCATTCAGGGAGTGACCCATTTTCCTGTACTTCGTCGAAGTAATTGCAATGGGTTTCATCAACCAGCAGGCTTGGGAGTGAGCCACAGGGTTAGAAGGAGACTTTGCTGTCCCCCCAGGCTGCTTTCACCAGGCTGGGAAGGCGTGAAAGGCTACTTCCATGTTGACATCCATCTGTGTGCAAAATGGTGACGACAGAGACAGGCAGAGGAGCTGAACACACAGGCCCCCTTGATGCTCCAGGGGGACGTTTGCTGTATCATTTAAAGAGGTGGGAAGGCTTTTGTTTGTTTGTTTGGTGTTTGGCCTGATAAAGGAAGGCTTCAGTTTCCAGATGTTTGTAGAACCTTTCGAATGTTGAATGACAGCATCTAAGGGCAACAGCTTGGATGAGATGAGAAGGTGACAGAGGGTGAGAATGTTCCTTGTCTGTGAGTTTCTTTAAAAGTCTGTACATGCACCCCGAGAAGACATTCTCATGGGATTTTGTACCACCCATCAAGCCGGAGCAGGGGGCTCTATTTGAAGGACACGCCAGCAAGTACAGAGAATCCAGGGGCTCAAACCCTCTTTGGAACGAGGCTGAGGATGAATAAAAATGGATAGACAGCTAACTGGTTAACTAACTCACCCACAGTAAATAGCGTTGCCTATGGTAGTAGCTGATAAATCAGTGAGTCCAGTCAAATGAAGTCAGTGCTAAGAGCGGAGATTTGGGCTATATAACCTTGGATTATAATCTTGCTCCGATGTATTGGTCTGTGTGATGTGGATCAAATCACTTAGCTTCTCTGAGCCTCCTTCCTATGACACAGAAGAAGATGCTGACCTTGTAGGGTTGTCGAGCAAGTAGACAAGACATGTCCTAAGGCCTCCTGAACTGTCTGGTGCAGACCCAGGCTCTGCGGTTCTGCATGGCCCTTGGCTCACCAGCTGCTTCTCATCTTCCAGGTTCAGTGTGACTGTCCCTTCTCCGACAGGCTCTGGCTGATGACCAATGGAAAGCACCATGCCTGTTGTTCTTCTTTCCAATTACCTTCCATCATGGCTCCTGGTTTGTTTCCTTCCCAGCTTGTGACATAGGCTGTGCTTTTCTTGCCTGCTTGCTGTTCTTCTGTTCCTTTTTGTGCGTTGACTGCTGGCTGTCTCTGGCCACTAGACAGAGGTCACCAAATGCAGAGGCGTGATCTGTGTTGTTTTGGGACTCGGAGGGCCTTGATCGGTGCCTGGCTTACAGCAGGTGGATTGGGCCAAAGATCCCCGTCCCCAGGGCAAACTTGTAAGCCTTGTTAGTCCTTGGCTGTTCTCTACCTATGATACCAATAGCCATTTTAAAGGGTTGTGTTGTGGTAAAGATAAAGTGAAAGCCAGGGTGAATTTCACTGAGTACAGGAAGTGGCACAGAGCAGGAATCAATCGTGTTAGTCCTGTGAGATGGCTTAACGCTCAGTGCCCCCCAGATCACAAGTATTTTTTTTTAATATTTATCTATTTTTGAGAGATAAAGAAAGAGGGTAGGGGGAGTGGCAGAGGGAGAAAGAAAATCCCAAGCAGGCTCCATGCTGTCATTGCAGAGTCTGACATGGAGCTCGATCTCACAAATCATGAGCTCATAACTTGAGCTGAAATCAAGAGTCAGATGCTCAACTGACTGAGTTACCCAAGTGCCTCACAAATATTTTTATTCTTTCCCCCACTGCTCTTCTTTCCACAGTTTGGACTTCTTGCTTGCAGATACAAGGAACAGAGAAAGTTTGGGAGGAGATTGTAACCCTACAGAATGAGAAAAGGAAAAATAATAGTTTTTAATATCTTGATGTACAAAACCAATGATTTTATTTATAATGTCCATGGAAGTCCACGGAAGTCTGCAGCCAGTGGGTGAATTCACATATTAATCCATAAACTGATCATAGAAGTCAGTCTACATGGGAAAATTAGTATCTTAGGACTTACTGGTTTATTCCATGCAAAAGAGAACACAAATCTTTTTCTCTGTATGTTGAAATAAGGACGTTTCCTCATGAAATCATCTCCCATAAAAAGAGAACTGATGCTTCCTCATCCATAAGAACTGTGGAACATTGTGGACTTCTCTTTTCACCTTGAGTGCTAGGAAGCTCCGAATTAATTTCAACATTCAATAATAATATTCACTCTCAGGTTGTTACTCCTACTCATTTCTGGTTACGAAAAGGAGCAGGGCTTAAGTAAATAAATGCATTTTGGAAATGTGATCTGCTTACTAAAACACTGTGGCTAAGTTTTGTCTGATGGGCAAGCTATAGTTTTCGCTATAACATTCGCGGAGACATCTCTGTGACCCTGAGCTCGTCTCTCTCTCCCTTGATCTGGTCTTCAATTTCCTCAGCTATTAAAAAAGGAGTTTAGAGGGTCATTCTGGGCATTTGCAGAATAAATGAAAGTGCTTTCATTCTTTCAACATTCTGATGTGCACAGAAACCTTCCGTTCTTTTTTTTTATTTAAAAAAATTTTTTTAATTTTTTTTTTTTTTTGAGAGAGAAAGAGACACAGAGTGTGAGTGGGGGAGAGTCAGAGAGAGAGGGAGACACAGAATCCGAAGCAGGCTCCAGGCTCTGAGCTGTCAGCACAGAGTCCGTCGCAGGGCTCGAACTCACGAATCATGAGATCATGACCTGAGCTGAAGTTGGCCGCTTAACCGAGGCACCCAGGCACTCCAGAAACCTTCTGTTCTTATTCTGTGGTAAAGCAGGGATTCTTTTCAAAAAAAAAAAAAAATTTTTTTTTTAAACCACATTGTCTTTCATCCAAAAATAAAACTGATGGGGAATTCAAATACATGAAACAGATCACAGCGGAGCTACTGCGGTTGAAGTCAAGGGTGGGACTGTGGGCAAAGAATCCTCACCTCACCCTCTACTCCTCTTCAGGGCTCCACCCCAACCCCAGCCCCTAAGGCTTCCCTAGAGTTCCGGGGAGCACCATCTGCAACCTCAGTATTATGAGATTGCTCCACGTGAGAAGAATAAAATGCACTTTCTAAAATTGACCAGTGTTGACCCAAATCTGGGTTGTAAGCCTCTCTAGGGGCAGCAGTACATGGCACCTACGGGAAACACTGACGTGGAAGATGTGAGTGAAGCAGTTTGTTTTCCTGTCGGAGGTTGGGCTTGGCTTCTCGAGTCCTGGAGGACTCCTACCTGCAGCCCATCATCTCTTAAGGCAGAGGAGTCTCTGAGTGCTCTGGGCCCCCTCCTCCCCCTCAGCGCTTATATTTCGGGTTTGCCTTTGCAGCTGAATCCTTGGTAGTATCTCAGGTGCTACTGCGGGCGATGTAAACATTTCAAAACTTCGTGGCCACACGCTTAGTTTCTTTGGAACATTTGGGGGATGTTTGACAGTAGCTTGAGTGTTAAATTTGCACTTTATGGGAGCTGGGGAGNCTTCCCCTTCAAATGAAATATTGCTTTAAAGCATTGGCAGACTTACAGAAGTAAAATGAAAAACAAATCCCACAAAAATCCTGGAGTACCATAAAAATAATGAATAACGTAGTGCAAAATACTTTGATTTCAGTAATATTTTTCAATAAAGCTGGTGCATTCCAAACAGATTGTATTTATCTTGAAGGAGGCCCCTGTGCACTGTGGCTTTAGAGTTTATAACAACTTTTTGGTGGCCTTGGTTGTGATATGATAATAGAAAGTACTCATGTAGTGAAAAACAGCATAGACTTTGAAAGCCGGTCAACCTGGGTTCGAATCCCTCCTCTCCTTTATAGTTCCTGGGTCACTTTGAGTAAGTGACTATCCTGTTGGGGCTGAATTTCCTCACCTGTAGAAATCTGAAGAGTAGTGTCTATCTCTGTGGATGTGAAGTTTGAGGGTGAACGCTGCTGGGAGGGTGTGTAGGCACTGGGACTGAGTTTGAGTAGAGATGGTGATTGTGTATTTGTGTCCAGAGCTCTGCAAGGTGTCTACCATTCTACACAAAGGCCAATCCACCAACCTCATGGTGGGGGGAGGGGGGAGGGGCTCCTGCTCTTCCCCTGTTTCCTCTCATTTGCAGGGCTTTGTTTCAGATTGTAAAATGAATAAATACATAGTTCCTAAAGAAGCTTGAAAATTGAAGATGGATGTTAAGAAGGAAAAGAAGTCACCCACAATCCCAATAAAACTCTGGTGTGTTTTTGTCTGTATATAAATGCATGCTTTTTCCTTTCGTCAATTCTATTTCTTGGCAAGAGAACAGTTTCATTCATTGACATTTTCCGATGTATTAGAATAGGGCTGTGCATACTATTTTTCTTTTATAATTTTTTAAAATACTCTTTTTTTTAGTGCATGAGTGATACATGTGCATTGTTAAAAATTTAGAAAAAGTGAAGGCATGAGAAGAAGAAATGAAAATATCACCCATGATCTCAATACACAGAAAGTCACTGCTGACATTTAATTGTATATCCTTCTTGTCTCTCCCTCTCCCCCCTCCTCCCTCCCTCTCTCTCTCTATAACTTATATATTTAAATATATATGGCCCATTATAAATATTTTTCTTCCAGTTTTGTTTAGATATAATTGACTTAATGACTTGGCATGTTTATATATTGGGAAATGATCACCACAATAAGTTTAGTTAACATCATCAGCTCACACACTTACAATTTTTTTCTTGTGATGAGATATATAAATTTAAACACTAAAATTCAAATTATGAAACTTCTTGAATTATGGCTATTGCAGACTACTTTCTTTTGCCAAATATTGCATTGAGAATAATTTCCTATGTCATTAACTTTTCTTCTATGTCATAATTTTCAGTGGTGATAACATTTCATAGTTATATATCATAGTTAATTTTATTAATTCCCTATTATTAGATAGATTTCTGTATTTTACTATCATAGGCAATTTTGTAGTAAACATCCTAATAGCTAAATATATGCTCTATCCATGATATACTCTTTAAAATAAATTTCTTAAAGTCGAGTTTCTAGTGGACTCACATGTACATTTTTAAATGTTTTGCCGAATTGCCCTCCAGTAAGTTTATACTAATTTATACTTCCTCGAGTAGTATATAAAAGTATCTGCCTTCCTGTACCCTTATGGTTATTATACTGGTAATGTTATCAAAAAGAGGCAAATGTTGTGCTAATTTGTCAAAAATCATCATACCTTATTGTAATTTACATTTTTTGTCAGTGGTATAATTTTTTTGATTTTGAATTATCTGCCAGATCTTTTATGTTTATCTTTTTCATACTGATTTGTTGTGGTAAAACAAAATAGGGAAAATTGATAAAGTGTATTATACAAGAGTATAGTTAGATTAGTTTTGACAATTGTACACATCTGTAAAAACACTCAGATTAAGATATAAAACATTTTTAACACTGTAGAATAGAATAGAACCTCCTTTGGTTTATTTGTCTATCCTTTTAATAATGCCACATTCAAAACATATTATATACTTAGACATGAATCTAACAAAGGCATGCAAGAAAAACTGCAACACACTATTGAAAGAAATTAAAGAAGACCTAGTAAATGGAAGGATATACTATATTCATGGATTGGAAAGCTCCATATTGTAAAGATGTTGGTTCTCCCAAAAATCATCTATAAATTAAATGCCATCCCAAACAAATTCCAGAAAACTTATATTTTCTGAGGCATAAATGAGCTGCTTCTAAAATTACATGGAAATTCAAGAGCCAAGAAAAGCCAAAGCAATTTTCAAGAAGAAATACAAGTGAAGGATTTATATGATCAGATATCAAGATTTATTATAAAACAATAGTAATTAAGACAAGGAGTATTATGGGTAAAAGATTTGAATAGACACTTCCCAAAGAAGATATTCAAATGACCAATAAACGTATAAAAAGGTTACAAACATCATTCGTCATCAGGGAAATGCAAAAAGCCACAATGTGATACCACTATAAACTTGCTAGAATGACTAAATTTCAACAAACATATCAAGTGTTGGAAGGATGTGGAGAAACTGGAACTCTCCTATACTGCTGAGAGGAATATAAATTGGTACAATCAATTTAGGAAAAAAATGGTTTGGCGTATCCATTAAATGTACACTTACCTATGACGCAGCAATTCCACTTATAGGTATATACTCAGCAGAAATGCATATATGTGTTCACCAAAAGACTATTAATGTTCATTAATGAAATGTCCACTGGCAGTAGAATGGATAAACTGCAGTCTATTCATACAATGGAACCCTACATGGGAATTCTTTCAATGAAAGTATCACAACTACATGCAAAAAAACATTATGTTCAACAAAATAAGCCACACACAAAGGACTACACATGGAATTATTCCATCTATATACATTTCTAAAATTGGCTAAACTAACCTATGGCATTAAAAGTCAGAATAATGGTTACTTTTGGGGGTATGAAGTGGTTATTAGGGCATAATGTGGGTTCTGGGCTGATGGTCTGTTCTGGTTCTAAACTAGGTGCTGATTATATGGGTGTTTTCCTTTTGAAAATTCATTGAGCCATATACTCATAACTTGTGTACTTTAAATTTTGTACATTATTTCTTATTTTTCAAGAAGAAAATAAAAACCTCGATGGCTCAGGTTGTATAATTTTTTGCTTTGTATTGCTGAGGAGAATTCTGAGGCCAGGCACGTTTTCCTTTCTTGGGTAGGGTTATAGAATTCTCCTTACCTAAGACTAAGACATGATTTCCAGAATATTTCTATATGTTAGTTATTTTCATTAATATTGTCTGATTTTTAGGGACCACTTTGGATCTAAATACTTATTATTTTTTAAGTTTTATACACTTCTATTACTTGTTAGATTATTGTATCTTCCATCCTTTCTACTACCTCCCTTGACGTTCCTGATAAATGATCATTGAATCTATTGAATCCTTAGAAAAAAAAGATCTTTTCTTTTAAAATGTTCATCTCTTTATTCTGGAAAATTTTCTTGACCTTATTTTATATTTCATTGACTTAAAAATTTTAAAGTATTCAAGCTGCTATTTGTTGCTTTCAATTCACCAATTGTGCTTCTCATCATTTTATAGAATTTCCTGTTCTCTACTATTCTTTTCAAATTACCAGCTGCTCTTGGGGAGCTCCTGGGTGGCTCAGTCGGTTAAGTGTCCAACTCTTGATTTCAGTTCAGGTCATGATCTCATGGTTTGTGAAATCGAGCCCCATGTCAGGCTCTGCGCTGACAGTGTGGAGCCTGCTTGGGATTTTCTCTCTCCTTCTCTCTCTATCCTGCTCATGCTCACTCACTCTCTCTCAAAAATAAATAAAATAAACTTTAAAAAAATAATTTATCAGCTGCTCTTGATATAGTGTTGAGAATAAAACTAGATAGTTCCTGAAATTTCTGCTGCTTCTTGTAGCACCAGTTTCTAAGGGAAGTCTTTTCTCCCAATTCCTCAGAGCAGCTCTCTCTTTGCACATCAGGATTTTTCCTTCTTCACTCTCTCTCCACATCTTATGAAGATGGTGAGCGATGAGAGCTAAGACAGGTTCTGTTATTATACACATTTTTACTAGGTACATAGGATTCGCCAGCCATTGCCCTAGGTCCCGAAGACAGAACAGTGAACTCTCTAGAAACCATTCCTGTTCCCACAATGTGGTCCAGGGAAGCCAGAAACCTGGGACCTGGGCACTTCCTGTAAAGAAAGATTGTTTTCACACTGAAAATCTTGTTTTCATGAGTGCAGGATTCATATGTGTTCAAGGAGGGTGAGGACACATTCCAGGGCTGGCAAGAGAGGGAACATCTGCACTAGCTTCTTCTTCTTCCTTGAGGGCTGATGGACATTCGAGAGACAGGCAACGTGGGTTTTGATCTTTGCACATACCGGTCATGAAATATGTTAACTCCAGTCATGGGCAAGAAACTCATTATCCAACTTCATGAACCCAAACTTGCAATAACTAATAGGCCAAGGGCATCCTGGGGAATAGTCTGTGGCCCACAGTTCAGTCAGTGCTAAGAAAAGCCCGTCAGTGTTGTTAGGATTAGCAGAAAGAGTGACGCTTCCTGTCATCATTCTCCAGGCCACCATTGTTGAGGAGGTTGGCAAATGGGAAGGTGGGGGGGGGGAGTCACTGTATGTGGTGCCTAGATCCTAATTCTGCCCATGGAGTTCATTTTGCAGCTAGTTCGCCTTGAAGAACTTTCCAGGACGCTCTGTTGCCCAGTCATAGCTGGGAGATGGGCACATTACCAAGATAAAATTCAGAAGACCTAGGTGGGACTTCTTGGTCCCCCAATGCTTTTAGGAGATTTCTCAGCCAAAATGAGTAGCCATGTCAGATGGCAGATTTGTTAGGACCTCTACTGCCTTAGGTCCGGGTATCAGCCCAGAACCAAAGTCATTTTCTAAGGAGAATCTGGCAGGAGAAGGAGGAACAAGGGGGGTTCACTCCATTCGCTGAAGGGCAAGTGACTTTTTCACAGTCTAGGAATCGATCCCAAATCCCCACCAATCCAGACACACTGGGTCAGATTATATTGTTTGAAACAGAAGTAAACAAGTCTTAGAAAATTCTTTGGGATGTTGAGTTTGTTTTTGCCTGGCCATGGAGGAGGGGTCCCACCTCTTCTCTTCCCATCCATCCTTCTAACTACCCCCAAATATTATTTCTATCAGAAGCCTGGCATTTAGGAAAGATTCAGTCAGTGCTGGCTCTTACGATCATTGCTTGTTGCACTTTGTCTGTTTCGGTGTCTGCCATAGGAGAGGCCATTCCAGGGATTACAGACCTCCTCTTCCGAGAGGCCAGGATGCAGGAGCCCCTGACACCATGTGACTATCTAGCGCCTGTGACCGAGCTGTGACTGTCTAGCCTCGAGTGAAAAATGCAAGACTTTCCATCTCTTCCCATTTTCTCTACTAGTTCCTGCTTCCCAGTGGGAGGAAAAACTGTTTAGCGAAATCAGGCCACGATTACCCCCAGGAGAAAATATGTTTTGAGTCTAGTAAAGGCCTTCGCTGAGTGACATTAATTATACTCGTTTAGGTTTGACATTATTAATTAACCTTCTCAGCTGTTTATATTGTAGCCTCTTATTAAAACAATATGATTAAAACAAATAATTAAAGACTATTACTACCACTTTAAATGTGTACACCATTTTAAGCTTACAAAAGGCTTCTATCCACAATTTCATTTGATGACACATATTGATTCTACAATGTGAACATAACATGCTTTATTCTTTTCCTTTACATTTTTTTATAGTGGTAAAATATGCATAACATAAAATCTACCATTTTTAACCATTTTAAGTGGAAAATTCAACGGCACATTGAGTCCATTTACAACATTGTGCACCCATCACCACTATCCATCTCCAGAGCTTTTTCATCATCCCAGAGAAAACTCCCTCTCCATTAGACACTAAGTCCTCATCCTCCCCTCCCCGCAGACCATGGTAACCTCTGATCTCCATTCTGTATCTAGGAATCTGTCTATTCTAGGGACTTCGTAGAAGTAGAATCATACTCATCCTTTTGTGTCTGGCTTCTTGCACTTAGTGTAATGTCTTCAAGTTTTATCTATGTTGCAGTATGTGTGGAATGTCATTCTTTTCTAAGGCTGACTACATATTCCATTGTATGCATGCATCACATTTTGTTTATCCATTCATCCATTGATGGACATTTGCATTGCTTTCCCTTCGGGCTATTGTGACGAGAGCTGCTGTGAACATTGGCAAGATTTACTCTTCTTGGACAAATGTGATTAAGTGAATCCACCTTGTCTCCTGGAGGTAGAGCCTGGATCCCAGCCTCTGACTGCATGTTAGAATGGCCTGGGGAGTCAAACAAAACAAAACAAAACAACAGCAAAGACAAAAAAACATAGGGTGCCTGGCTGGCTCAGTGGCGGTGGCTGGGTGGCTCAGTCAGTTAAGCATTTGACTCTTGGTTTTGGCTCAGGTCATGATCTCACGGTTCATGAGTTCCAGCCCCACTCGGGCTCTGCGCTGGCAACGTGGAGCCTGCTTGGAAGCCTCTCACCTCCTCCTTGCCTCTCTCCGGCTCTCTCACTCTCTCTCTCTCTCTCAAATAAATAAACTTAAAAAACAACAACCATAAAACCTCAAGAAACCACTCTGTACCATCAGAACGTCAGATTCTCTGGAGGTGAAGTTTAAAGAACCCTCCATATGATACTTCTATGCAGCCAGAATTGGGGCCATAGACCCATATGTCATAGGTCTCCCAGACTGGGCCACTCAAGTCCATTCATAGGCTTCCTCCTTTGGGCCTCCATTTTCTTTATTAAAGCCACCCATCACAATCAGTGCACCAAAGTGGATCTTCTCTTTATTTTTATTTTTTCAATGTTTACTTAGTTTTTGAGAGAGACAGAGAGAGAGAGAGACAGAGCATGAGCGGCAGAGGGGCAGAGAGAGAGGGAGACGCAATTGGAAGCAGGCTCCAGGCTCTGAGCTGTCAGTACAGCCCCGACGCGGGGCTTGAACTCACAGACTGTGAAATCATGACTTGAGCCGAAATCAGATGCTCAGCCATCTGAGCTACCCAGAAACCCCCAAAATGGATCTTCTTTATATCATTTGAGCTTATAATTTGGAGCAGGAAAAACAAAACAAAGATTTTAAAATTCAAACTTCAAGCTTTAAAAGAAAGCCTGCTCTCAATACCGGGAAGCCAAATGCTGGTTTGTTGGCTAAATATATGGAACTATTTGTTTCTTGAATTTTAATCATCTCGTTTTAATAACACACCACAATACAAAAATGGTGTGGGTTAATTCAGCTCCGTTTAAGGAGTCTTGTTCTGTACGCCAAAGCTTGTTGTTCTGTCTAGTTAAATGCTCATGCATTAAAATGCTAATAATTAAACTGTTACGATTGACTAATGAACTCTGCCAGCGATAAATGATGGTCTTGTTAGATTCACTGCACAGCAAGCCTCCTTTTGTACTGAGAAAGTTAAAGGTTAAAGCGCTCTTGAAACCAGTGAGTGGATCTAGGAGCAATTACAATTTTTCCTGGAACCTAATAGTTACTACAACGATGTTTCAATTCCAACCCAGTAAAAGTAAAAAGAAAAAAAAAGGGTGGGGGGGGGGGGTTAGAAGGAGGAGGCCTCTGAGCTCTATTCATGGAGAAGGATGTGGGGCTTTCTTTAGCCCACAGGGCAGATGGTGTAGTTGTTCAGACTAAAACCTACTGAATTACCAACATCCTTCTTAGAACCTGTCTCCCCCAAACGTAGACAGAAATGGCAACTTTTCAGGACACAGCAACAAGTGACCCAGCCTCACGGGTATTATTTGGAGCACAGGGGTTAAACAATGCAAACTATTTCCCCAAACCTCTGTGATTTAGGGGAAGTTGCTTAAAGTCTCCAGACTTCAAGTTTCTCACTTTTAAGAGCAGAATAATAACAGCTCTCTATGGTGAACATGAGCTTTGTTCTACTGAGCAAGTTCCCGTTCTTTGGAGAATAGCCTCCAACGTTCCGAACAGAAGCCTCGCTCCTTGGCTCTCGGTTCACTCGGGGTGTTTGGTGGGAGTTGGTTGCAACAACTCTCTGCAGGGTCCACGTGACCGCAACTGGCCAATCAGAGCGTCGCATCCTTTTGGCCTCAATGAGGCCCAATCAGAAGGAATCAGAGCAAATCCCAGAGCTGTGCCCAGGGGGCTCTAGAAAGCAGCCGTTACTTTGCCTTGGACTTGAACTTGGGAGGTGCGGCGGGGTCACCACATGCAGAAGGCCGTGCTGTCTCAGAGCAAACAGCTGAGGAGGAGAGGTTGTTGCTGGAGGAGCTGGATCCAGCCCTACTCCGGGATTTTTCAATGACATAGAACAAAATTTCCCTTCTATTGCCCCCTCAAGCCAGCAACGGAAACTCAGCTCAGGCATTTGCTCGCCAGGCTTTTGTTCTCAAGGCTGAGGAAGAACTGTAAGGCTTAGGCTCAGCCCTGTCCCCAGAATGAGAGAAGCGCCTCCTTTTGACTCTCGGGGGAGGGGGGGGGCGGGTTCCCCAGGCAGGTTCTGAGCAGTGCCTGGGACTGACTTTGCATCTGTAAGAGCTTTTCCTTCCTATCAGGGCTGGCGACTCCTCAAGGGCAGGGGCTCCTTATGCCCTTCCTCTGTGCTCTTCTTCAGACGCCTTAAAGCCACCGTCAAGGCGAGCTTGACTTGTCAGGCTTGGCAAAGATCCAAAATGAACCAAATATGACAGTGAAGATAAAACCATAAGGCAGGGCTGTGGAGCAAACCCTAAACTCTCAGGACCTTTCCTTCCAGAAACACCGATGCCCTTTTCCAATGATTCACACCCCCACACACCCGCACCCCCCGGGAGGAAGAAATGGAAGTCAGTTGAAAAAAAAATCAACCGAGATCATGAACTCAATTCATTTGCAATATTCCTTAGTCGTCCTGGTTGATCTTTGGATCCAAACTTAGCAGTGGCCACATTTAACCAACCAGCACATGTTCTGAGCATTTGGTGAGAGCCTGTGTTTGGAAAGCCTATGAGGAGGAAAAAGCTTAGAATCTCAAATGAATACTATCCAGGTGACCTAAAGCAGCTTACTGTCCCTCTCCGAGACTCCCCATCTCTAAGCTGAGGATAAAAATCCCTGTTCTGGTATCAGGGATATTGGGTCAGCAACACAGTTATGGGAAAAAGGGGTGAGTAACCACTAAAGGAAAGAGCACTAGGTGCTCCGGGTTCACCTACCTTCATGCTTGGCAAAAGGCAGCGTGACTGAAAAAGCATGATACAAATATAATAGGATTATTATATTCTCTTAATTTCCTTTCTGGCCATTCCATGTATTTCTTGCCTTCCTAATATCTTAATTCTTTTGATAAATATGTATTTACTCTGTGTGCAAACCTGTGCTAGGTGCTGAGGATGCAGCTATCAAAACACAGATATGAGGGGCGCCTGGGTGGCTTAGTCGGTTATACGTCCGATTTTCGCTTAGGTCATGATCTCGCGGTCCGTGGGTTTGAGCCCCGCATCGGGCTCTGTGCTGACTGCCAGCTCAGAGCCTGGAGCCTATTTCAGAGTCTGTGTCTCCCTCTCTCTCTGACCCTCCCCTGCTCACACTGTCTCTCCTCTCCCCTAGAAATAAATAAAAATATTAAAAACAAAAACAAAAACAAAACACAGATGTGATCTCAGCTTTTATGGAGCTTATGGTCTGGTGGGGGAAGGAGGAGGGCTGCCAAAAAAATCCTGCACAAAAATAAATGCATGATGACAAATGGGGATATGTCCTATGATGGAAAAGAATGGAGAGAATTGAGAGAGACTAAAAGTGGGGATCCCCATTTGGATAGTTGTGGGGGAAGCAGCTAAAGGGGCTCTGAGAGTGTAAGATTTGACCGGAGACCCGCAGAATGAATTGGAGTCGGGGCTTCAATGGATGAAGGGAGGGGTCCAGGCAGGTGCAGCAGCCGGCATGCAGACCAGAGGACAGGAAAGAGGGAGCGGGCTCAGGGAGCCCTGAGGACAGAGCCTGGGTCCCCTGCTCCCTCATGTCCCCCAACTCCTGACATCCAGGCCTGCTAGCCCAGTGCTGAGCACAGAGCTGGCTGCTTTCACAGACAATAACATGACGGTCATTGAGGCTGTTGACCTGCAGTCTCTTTCCTTCCTTCTAAGCACAAGGCTGTATTGTCTTTCCATCCCCGTTGAAGTTGGGCACGAATGAGTGACTTGCTTTGGCCAGCGGGCTGTGGACAGAAGTGACGCAGGTCACTTTCTGGCTGAGCTTTGAAGGTGGAGGGCTTGACTTGCCACATTTCCTTCTACCGACTCCAGGCTGGTATGTTCCTGAGCAAGGGCTCTATTGCTCTGGGTCCCCCGAGGAGGGGGGTACAGACAGACGCCCACTGAACCAGGTAGATATGAGATATGATCTAGAAATAAATGTTTGCTGGGCTTGGCCGAGGAGGTTTTGGCTGTAGCAGCATTGCACAAATTACAATACCCAATACAAATTACAGGATCATAATCACGATGATTAAGACAGACAGGTATCCAGTGCTTCCGAAGAAGCACAAGTGAGAATATGAAGAAAGGGAAACAGGGACGAGAAAAATCTGCAGGAAGGTTGTTATTGAGGTAGCTGTGCCAGGACAAGGAGGGCTCACCTCCCTGAACCTTGGAGCCTGCTCACTGCCTTCTGGGATTTGGGGGCCACAGGCCAGGACTCTGGAGAACTTATCCACAGGCTCCATCTCCTGTTGCTTAAAGATTGGCCGAGTGCTGCTTACTTTTCTCCAGTTCCACCCTGCACCTGCAGGGGGGCTCAGTAGCATCCCCTGACTCTGAAGAAGGTTCTAAAGCAGAAAAGGTGGAAGTAAGAACACGCTGGAAGTAAGACTCGGCCAGCATGCACAGAACTCCCCACTGCCTTTGGTGAAATCAGAAATGGAATCAGACACAGCCTGTGGGAACGTGGCACAGGGAAGAGTGTAGGCATCTGCCCCCGGTCCCTGCCTGCTGTATTCTCACCCTTCCTCTCAGTTTGTGTTTTGAGAAGAGCCTAGGGGAGAAGGTCACAAATGCAGAAAATGCAGCTCCAAGTGCAGACCATGAAAATCCTGGAAAGATGCTGCTTCATGGACTAAGGTTAGTGAGTTCTTTTTTTTTTAATTTTTTATGTCTTTTATTTTATTTTGAGAGACAGAGACAGAGAGGGAGTGGGGGAGGGGGAGAGAGACAGGGAGACACAGAATCTGAAGCAGGCTCCAGGCTCTGAGCTGTCAGCACAGAGCCCAAAGCGGGGCTCGAACCCAGGAACTGTGAGATCATAACCTGAGCCGAAGTTGGATGCTTAACCGACTGAGCCACCCAGGCGCCCCAAAGGTTAGGGAGTTCTGATTCACCTCCTCCAAGAAGCCCTCTGGGATTCCCTGTGCTACAGTACTCTTGCCCCTTATGAATTCCCCTCTGAACTCTTTCTACCCCCCAAATAGAGATATCTGCTCTGCCCATGACTAGCTATGAATCTCCCTTACTCTATTATTGTATATCTGGAGGCAAAAATCATACCAGATTTGTCTTTGTGGCCTCCGTGTGTCCAGTAAAGCCAATAGTTTCTTTTTTTTCTTGTGAATGGACAATTGGCACCAGTGAGAATTCTTTTGTGAGAGTAGCTGACCACTAATCATAAAAACAGTAGATATTTATAAAGTCCTTACTGACTTATGTTAGAAAACGCTTTTACAATTTATCATTCCCATTCCACTGATGGAAAAACTGAGGCTGAGGTGGGTAAAGCATCCCAAGGTTACACAGGTGGGAGGTAGCAAAGCAAGGATTTGAACCAAGGAAGCCGACACCATTTTGAGTGCTCTTCTCTCTCTCCTAGGCTGCATAGATAGAGCACTAGGAGAAGATGAGATACTCAGTGATTCCTAGGCCCTCAAAAGCTCTGTTTAAGTCTGAAAAATCCCTCTCCCCGGCTGGCACCATCTGGCTAAAGTTATATTTTCAATCTTGTTTTGCCACCCAACCATGGTCTATCATATCTGGGCAATTATTATTAGAAGGGGGGAAGTGGTTCCTCGGAGTAAGGGCCCTTCCCCTCCAGATCCAGCCAAACCCTTTTGTTAGATTCTTCCTTGAAGCTAGATTTTTCTTCTTTCTAGCATTTGACACAATTGCAATTTTACATTGATTTTGTTTATGATTCTTAAATTCATAGTCTTCTTGACAAAACTAAAAACCCCACAAGGGCAGGAACTGTTTCTGTTTTCCATCCATCTGTCCATCCATCCATTCTCCCTCCATCATCCATCCATCCATCCATCCATCCATCATCCATTCATCTATCTTCCATCCATCCATCCATCTATCCAACCATCCTTCATCCACCTTCCATCCATCCATCCATCCATCCATCCATCCATCCATCCATCCATCATCCATTCATCTATCTTCCATCCATCCATCCATCTATCCAACCATCCTTCATCCACCTTCCATCCATCCATCCATCCATCCATCCATCCATCCATCCATCCATCTATCCATGCATCCATCCATGCACCCAAACCAAATGTTTTTGAGTTCCAACTATGTGCCAGACCCTGATCTGGCCACCAGGGAAATCACAGTGAACAAAACAAATCTCTACATGTCTGAAGCTTACATTTTGGTGGGAGGAGAGAGACGATAAAAGAGAAATCAGGTACCTGTAGAACATGTCAAGGATAGTCAGTGCTGTGAGGAAAAATAAAGCAGCATGGGAAATGGAGGAGAGAATGATAGGCAATGGAGGCTTCACCATCAAGCTGCAGAGAAGCCTATAGATTTGCCTACCAGGATGTCCTTCCAAAGGACAGGGAGTCCTGGAAGTCACTGGTCACCACTGGCAGCCCGCTTTCTATTGAGGCCCCTGCAATCTTGCTTCTGTCCTCTTCTTGGGAAAGAAGCGAGGGAAAAGAGAGAAATAGGAAGTGAAATTTCTAGTATCCAGCATAGTACTTGCCATTTAAGTGGGTGTTCAGTGAATATTGACCAGATAAATACATGGATAGATGGGATGGATGGGTAGGTGGGTGGGTGGGTGGATAGATGAAAAGGTGTTGATTTGGGAATATTTTGAGGTGGTCTAGAGTCTGAGGACAACCCAGGACCCATCTGAGGGAGAGATGGACTCTGGGAGGGTGGGTGCCTCACTCTGACACTTGCTCACTGTTCATGAGGGACACTTTGGGGAAGATGAGGCAGGCTTGGGGGCACTAAAGGACTCTCTGAGTCTCCTGAAGACCCCTACCCGGCCCCCCTCCTCCTCACTGGCCTGAACGGCAACTAAACCTGACCCCAGGGTCAGTGTCCTGGCCCAAAGCCTTAAAGCAAAGGATGGGCCACCAGGGTGAGGCTCAAACCCAAGCAACCATGGGAACTCCCCTCCCAGATCCACTCAAGTGCAACGAAGTCTCAACTGGAAGGTAAAGTAAAAGTTAATAAGAAAGCCACACTGTGTACCTAATGAATTTTCTAAATCAATTATGAAGCAGTCGCATTGATCATTTGTTCACATCTTGAAACTTTTACCAATTAATTTTATGACACAAAACTCTCACAGTCTGTTAACTCCATAAATGTGGTGTAAATCTGTTTTTGAATGCAGCAATATGCTGTGGGGTGTGAGAGTGTGTGTGTGTGTGTGTGTGTGTGTGTGCATGCGCGCGCGCACCTGCGGTTCAGCCTGACCATTCTGAAATTTACATTTGCACCGGGTACACCCTCCCTTTCCCGGAAGTGCTGTCTGTTCACTGCGTCCGTGTCAGCCCTCTGGTCCAGGTGGCACAGTTGCTCGGGCCATCAGGGTGATGCCTGTGGAGATGCCGCTTATAACTGTTGGGACACCTGGGTGGCTCTGTCTGTTAGGCGTCCAGCTTCGGCTCTGGTCATGATCTTGTGGTTTGTGAGTTCAAGCCCCACACCCGGCTCTGTGCTGACAGTGGGAAACCTGCTTAGGATCCTCTGTCCTCCGCTCTCTCTGTCCCTCCCTGCTTGTGCTCCCCTCCCCCTCACAAAAGATAAATCAACATTAAAAACAAACGCTGCCCACCATCTCCATGGCAGCTCTTTTCATGCGGCAGTGACTGTGCAAGTGGCACCAAGAGAAAGGGAGAGTGTGAGGGCAGCCATCCTGACCCCCAAAAGGCAAAGAGACCCAGGAATCGGAGCAGTGAGGGCTCGTTAATGAGGGACACCGAGGCAGTCACCAAATGCCCTGTTACTAGGAGAAGCAGCCAGCAATCCCATTGACAGCGCTCCGGGTTCTCTTTTAAGCCAGTGACATGGGAACAAATCAAAGGGAGCGGTCTTTGCAAGCCCCATGAAGGAAACAGCTCAGCCATTTTCACTTTGCCGAGTCCTTCCCTGAGTTCTGCTTTAGGTACCCCGTTTGGGGAATGATGCAGAGATCCTGGAAAGAGGCCAGAGGGAGGCAGCAATCACGTGCAAGTGTTGAAAAGCGGGATTAAAGGAGCTAGAAGTATTTTGCATTTTGAGGGGGGGAAGGGCCAGGAGGGCGGGGTGTAGAGAGCTGGCAAGGGCTTAATGACTACCCACTTTCAAATCTGCAGAGGGGTTTTGTAAGAACACCAGCCGACTTCTTATTACCATAGAGATTACTGGCTGTTTTGTTTTGTTTTGTTTTGTCTTTTGAAGCAGGATGGAATTAAGTTAGATCTGAGGAAGGCTGACTTGAAGGAAGGGTAATTTATCTCGCAGTGCTGGTCCTCTGACCGAGGGTGTAGAACCCATCGTTCCTAAAACCCTGAAGAACCAATTAGACACCTCTGTCCTCTGAATGGTAGGAACAGCCTCACTCCAGATGGAAGATTCCGTCTGATCTGTCAATTAAAAAAAAGAATGAAACTTTCTTGTTTCTCATTTTGTATTTCTACATAACCACGTTTCCCATAGTCTAACTTAGTCTCAAAGTCTAACCTTTAAAAAAGGTTTTTTTGTTTTTTTACTGACTATATACTTATTGGAGGTAATTTGGAAGAATAGAAAAGGGTAAAACAGAAGAAAAAACAGAGACAATCTTTGTTAGAATTTCCTCCTTGTTTTCCTGGGCATGGAAATACAGAAATACAGAGAATCATTCTATGTAAAGGTATGTGCCTTGAGTTTTTAAAAAAAATCAACTCTGCTTCAAATTTATTTTTTCATGTCATTGCAGAAACCTTCAAATCCTTTTCTACATTACATAGTGTGTTTTTCTTTTTCTGCTAATAAATGAAATACAAAGCAAAACAGTCTTTCAGAATGACCTAAGAGGAGAGTGGTGCCTGGGTGGCTTAGACAGTTGAGGGTCTGACTGACTCTTGAGTTCAGCTCAGGTCATGATCCCAGGCTCATGGGATCAAGCCCTGCATCGGGCTCTGCATCGGGCTCTGAGAGGGGATTCTTTCTCCTTCTTTCTCTGCCCCTCCCCCACTCCCACTCTCCGCCTCTCTCTCCCACTCTCTCTCCCTGTCCCCCCCCAAAAACAATGACCTAATAGGAGAAAGTAAAACCACCACACGTCCCATAAACCCATCCTCAGAGATAATTATTGTGAATGGTTTGGAGCACATTCCATATCCAAAGCATTTTTTTAAGTTTATTTATTTTAAGAGAGAGAGAGAGAGAGCATGTGAGTGTGTGTGTGCAAGCGGGGGACAGAGGGAGAGAAGGAGAGAGAGAGAGAATCCCAAGCAGGCTCCACGCTGTCAGTGAGCGCAAAGCTGGATGCAGGGCTCAAACCCACAAACTGTGAGATCATGACATGAGCCAAAATCAAGAGCCAGAGGCTTAACTGCCTCAGCCACCCAGGTGCCCCTGATCCAAAGCATTTTTGATGGGTGTATGATATACCTTCCAAAGGATACACCCCGCTTGATTTACTTCTTTCCCTCCAATGTTAAACATTTATATTGTTAGTTTTTCATTGAATTTCTAGTCTTCACTTATTCACTGTGTGTTTGTTTACACATTGAGTAACTATTGGGCAGCTCCATTTGCAGGATTCTAAGTCACCAGAATATAGCAGGTCACAAACCGACAAGAGCTCACAATTTAGTAAAGGAAACTTGGCCACAAATAAGTAAAGCCTAGAGCATGTCAGATGGTGGTATGTGCCACTGAGAAGACTGCAGGGAAAGGGTTGGGCTGGGTAGAGGGGCTGCCATGTTCACTCCTGGGCCTGAGCAGAGCTCCAAGTCTTGACCTTGAGCTTATGACCCTGGCTGATGCCCACAGCAGTCCTGTGAAGGCCTCACCCCTTCCTCCCTGGGATGAGGCTTTGCCTTCCTCCTTTCCCATCCCTGTTAGGGGACAATCTCCCTCGTGCTTTTTCCTCCCCTTGAAACCTCTCCAGGGGGCGCCTGGGTGGCTCAGTCGGTTAAGTGGCCGACTTTGGCTCAGGTCATGATCTCACAGTTCGTGGGTTCAAGCCCCACATCGGGCTCTGTGCTGACAGCTCAGAGCCTGGAGTCTGCTTTGGATTCTGTGTCTCCTCTCTCTGCCCTTACCCAGCTCATGCTCTGTCTCTCTGTAACTCAAAATTAAACATTAAAAATAAAATTAAAAAAAAAAGACTCTCTAGGAGCTAAAATGCGTGTCAGCCTGTACTTTGCCCATTTTCTCACCTGCACAGTGTATACAATTGCAATAAGCCAGGCTGACGGGGAGACACCAAAATCCCCACAGCGTGAGCTGGCCATTCCCTCAGGACCCCAACTCTGCCTCCTCAGAAAGTGGTGCCTCATACTGGGCCTTCCAGAGTATCAAGGTCTGGGGAGGTGACAGCATGATTCTGGGTGGCCGGGGTGGGGGATGGGCCACACTAGCTTTGTTGAGCCATCAAAGAAGCCCAGAGGCATAGTGCCTTCCACAGTCTGTGTGAGGAATGCATTTTCACGGGCACTGACAGGGAGCACCACAGCCCTTCCCTCAGCTGCCTTGACTCGGGTCCTGGCTGTCCAGCCCTGAATCCCAAGACTGTGTCTGTCCCAAGCCTTCCCCACATTCAAGGACAGCCATCAGCTCAGAACACCACTGTTTGGGTAACAGAATCACTTAATGTTTCTGGAAAAGTCATCAGAGAAGAGGCACCCATGGAGCATTCAAAACAATGGCAATTGGGTACTTCCAGAATGCAAAAAAGAAAATGGATAAAGCATTACATGGGACAAGACAAAGCTGCATAAAGAAAGACCATCATAGGGGCGCCCGGGTGGCTTAGTCGGTTAAGCGTCCGACTTTCGCTCGGGTCATGATCTCGCGGTTCGTGGTTCGAGCCCCGCGTCGGGCTCTGTGCTGACTGCCAGCTCAGAGCCTGGAGCCTGTTTCAGAGTCTGTCACTCCCTCTCTCTCTGACCCTCCCCTGCTCATGCTGTCTCTTTCTCTCCTAGAAATAAATAAAACATTTAAAAAAAAAAAAAAAGAAAGGAAAGACCATCATAGTCACCTGCTCCCACACCACCCTCTGCCAATAGCTAACGTTCATGGGCAGGAGGCCTTCCCCGCTGTTCTTCTCACACACCCATCCCCTGACACATGTGCGCACACCTACGAGTTTTACTTGGTGTTCTCATGGAAATGAAATCCTCCTTTATGAGTTTTTCTCAACCCATCTTTCTCTGAATAGTCAATGGCCTTACAAGCCAACTAATCGGAATCTCCCTCAACCTTTATGTTTTTGGAAGTGTATCTGCACTCACGCACATAGAACCAGCATATTGAGAATCTCGTTACATATGCTGATTTTTAGTGCAGGCTTCCCTTTTCACTTACTTCTCCCCTCAACTCCCCCAACCCCCACCGCCAACTTGTGCTGACAAACTGATTTGTGTCCTTCTAGGCCTTTCTCAACACTATAGAATCATACACAGACACACAGACATGAATGCATGTACAAAGTATACACATACGTGCCCCCCTGCATCCTGCCTTTCTCACTCACCCCATCTCGTGGAAATTTGACCCCCAAATCTGACAAGGAAGCTCATTCACCCATAGTGGGCATGAACCCGTATTTATTTGGCCATTCTTCATTTGATTTTTAATTTTTATTTTTGGCAAGAAGGAAACGCTGTGCCAAACATCCTTATGTGTTTATATGAAGGTCCATAGCTTTAAGTAACTCTGGTTTTTATTTCCATGGGATAGACTCCCAGGAGTGAAAATTCCGAGACTTTGGGAAAATATTAGAGAAGGAAGACACATGATGCATGTGATAGAGGCCCCAAGCTCGGAGCTTCTGATGTTGGGACATTTTCAGTGAATTCCATTTTTCTTCCCCCATTCCTAAATGGGTCAGAGTGTTCCCTCTGCTTCCTATAGATAGTCAGAACAGTGAGGCCTGCAACTATTCAAATTCTCCCTGAGGCTAATATAGGAAAAAAAATTCTGGAGTAGGAGGCAGGGACCTCTTACTAGCCCGTGACCTTGAGAATTAACTCAGCCTGTCTGCACACCTTTTAGTCTCCCCACCTGCAAAGGAGCCCCTGCGGGTCAGGGGCAGAGGGCTGCCGGGGATCCCTGTGAGGAGGTGAAGGTGAAGCACCACGCCCTAGGAGGGGCGGACGCTGTCAGCACCGACTTGAACTTGCTCTCGGGGGCCTTGGCACAAACTCAGCTACAAGCCATCCTTCCTCACCTCTTCCATACCTGCTGCCCTGGGCTCAGTGGGGTACTCGGCCTCACTTAAAGTGACTGCCTGGAATATCGGTTCTTTCTTTCCCTTGATGGGAAAATTACTGCAATTGAACAGAACAACCACCCTTCTATTTTAGCATCAACAATGAATGAGTCATGATGGATGAGAAGGAAAACCACAAATGCTCAGGGTGGTTTAGGGGGGAAACATCTTTGTTTGGAACAGGCTGATACAATCTCCACCCATTCATTTGGCCACGTTGTTTATTAACCATGTAGCTGGACCAGGATGAGCTGAGCGGGGGAGCCGGCTGAGGGCAGGGCAGTGTCCCACACTTGTCCTGCGCACACAATGGAGGTTTGGACAAGAATAATGTGTTGAAATCTGGTGTAACACTTTACCCCATGTCCTGGCACATACATGGATGTGTGCCATTGATTTGTAACCCTGCCATCGATTCTATAACCTGGGGGTAAGGGGTGTAGACAGATCCAGGATGAGGCGTGTTTGCTTTTAAGCCAATTGAGGAATGCTTAGTTTCGCTGAGAGGGAAGGTGAGTCCATGAAGTTGGCTTTATGGAAACGGTCCCTCTGCATTTCTTAAACATCTCAGAGACGTCACAGGATTTCTTGAAAAGACCTGGGATACCTTACAGGGAGCTGGTCTCTGGTCATGGCTCTGCCACCAAACAGCTTGAGGACCCTCATGAAGGGAACTCACTTCTCCAGGCCTCAGTTTACCCATCTGGAAACTAATGAGACTGGATGAATTCCAAAGCTACTCTCAAGCATGGAGTTCTAAGTACTTTTTAAATTAAAAATAACCTTTAAAATATATAACAAAAGAAATCATGCTTCACGTGGAGAAATCAGAAAGTACAGATGGAGTAAAAAAAAGGAAAAGTGAACAAAGTATTGCATCTGAAATCACAGTACTGAGAACAAAAGCTGAAAACAAAATTAAATTTGAAATATATTATTGTGTAGTAAACATTATTAACCAACTTCTGTATACCCTCATAGTCTTGTAGAAATAGGCGTGCACATCTTTTAGTTTTTATATATAAAACTTGTACTTCTGGGAAACATGGAATAGTTTTAGACATATAGCACTACAACATACTTATTTGTCACTTAGCATGATATAAATGAATTTCTTTTTATGTTAACCCCATTTAAAATGCCTGCCTACCACTCTGGAAAACAGTGTGGGGTTTCCTCAAAAACTTAGAAATAGAACTACCCTATGACTGAGCAATTGCACTACTAGGAATTTGTCCAAATGATACCAAAATGCTGATTCAAAGGGGCACATGCACCCCAATGTTATAGCAATGCTAACAACAAATAGCCATGATTTAGCCATAATAACAACATAATAGCTAACAACAAATCATGGAAAGAGCCCAGATGTCCATCAACTGATGAATGGATAAAGAGGAAGTGGTATATACATGTGATGGAATACCACTTGGCGATGAAAAAAGAATGAAATCATGCCATTTGTAGCAACGTGGATGGAACCGGAGGGTGTTATGCTGAGTGAAATAAATCGGTCAGAAAAAGACAGATATCATATGACTTCACTCATATGTGGAATTTGAGAAATTTATCAGATGAACATAGGGGAAGGGAAGGAAAAATAAGATAAAAAGAGAGAGGGAGGCAAACCATAAGAGACTCTTAAACACAGAGAACAAATTGAGGGTTGAAGGGGGTGGAGGGTGGGGAGGGGTGGGTTAAATGGATGACAGGCATTAAGGAGGGCACTTTTAGGGATGAGCACTGCGTGTCATATGTAAGAGATGAATCACTGGAGTCTACTCCTGAGGCCAAGACTACACTTTATGCTAAAACTTGAAAATAAAAAAAGAAAAAGAAAAGAAAAGAAATAAAATAAAATGTCTGCCTAGTTCTTCAGCATATGGCTGCTCCCAGTTTTATTAATGCTAAACACTCGAGATGTTTTATATTTTCATAATGCTATGAAGAACATCCTGGTAATTATCTTTTCACATGCATCTTGACATTATGTCCTGAAATAGGATGGTGAGACAGGTATGGGCAGTGTTGTGTGCCGAGGACAGCGTATGAAGGCAAAGTTGGGTCCAGTGTGGCTTTTGCTGGGGAAGGAGAGAAGAGATGCCTGGGCCAGAACACTGACCATGATTTTGCTGAAGGGGATCTCCACTTACGTGCTGACCGGCGGGGGGCTGAGTAGAGCAGGCGGGGGACTGGTGGCTGGTTAGTGAGATGCTTATAATGGTGTCCATCTGGAGTACCCACCTTGCGGTGAAAGGGGTATGAGATGTGTCCCAATTTCACAGACCCAGAGCCTACAGAGTGTTCCAGACATGTGCATTGAGTATTGGGCATTGTTGAGGGGGAGGTGAGTAATTCTGTATGGGCGGGAAGTCAGGAGAATGTTCTCCGATAACAATCGCTGCTCAGCTATTCCCTGAGGAAAGAACTAAGGGGTTCCCCCTCATTGATTTTTGGAATGCCATTTCATTGCCCTCCTCATTATGAAAGGGGAAGAAGAAAAGAATGTTGAGATCCTCATAAACAGCCGCTTGCAAGATTACAGAGATAGTATGTTAAGTGCATTCAAGCTCCTTCTAGATAAGAAAAATATAGGGTAAGAATGGAGCCAAGAGCTCTGATGACCCAGCAGATGTTGGTGATGCCAGCTCTGGAGGGTGGCATGTGCTGGGATTCAGTGGGAGGCTCTCTGTGTCCGTTTCACAGGCTCAGAGGTCCAAGTGACGGGTCCAGCTCTACAGAAGAAAGCCGTGGCAGGGCTGGGAACCCATCCTGGGCCTGTAGAAGAGCATCCTTGACTTCACAGCTTTGCTGCTAAAAAGTTGGAATGAGGTAACGTCTCAGAACGTCCTTTGTAAACTATAAAATATTATACGTCTATGTGAGAGATTACTATGCCTTAGAAAGCTAAGTTACAGCAAATTTTAAATGAAAAGCTCAAATGGCCAAGCTGTAGAATGCTAACTTTTCAAACTCATTTTTCCTAATGGGACAATAAGAATGGTAAGCGTGTATCAAGTTCTGCTGTGTGATCTAAGTGCTTCTGTGATGTTAACCCATTTGATCCTCACAAAAACCCTGTGAGGTAGGTGCTCTGATTACTCCCATCTTACAGATGAGGAAATTAGGGTACAGAGAGGTGAAATAATACGCCAAGAATTGCACTGTCTATACGTACCAAGCCTGCTGGCTCCTGTAGTCTGTGATGCATTCCCAGATCCCATAAGAATGTACTCATGAATGGAAAAAGAGGACTTGGGTTTAACCTGACCATTACTGTGCCTTTGGAAAGCCTAGGGCCAATCCAGAGATCTGCTCCCGTGTTTTGCCGGCACAAGACTGACAATTCCAGCTGGGGATCCATGTGGGGGTCTCTCTTGGACCAGAAAGGGTTAAGCTGACCCGTGACCCGGAGGACCCAGAGATATTTGCCTTCTGTGCCACATATGTAGATGGGCCCTGAAGACGAACATCTCTCCTCGTTGGGAATCATGAATTTTTATGAAGCCAGTCCAAAATTCCCAGAATTCAGTCGGGTGCACTTTGCAGACCCCTAAAATGCTGTCACCATGGAAGGTTTCATTGCTTGCACCTGCTAAAACATTTGAGGCATTTGAGAGGCAGTGAAACACATTTGCTTTTCATTTTATCTGACTTTGGAAACCTTTGAAGTGTTTAATAGTAGAGCCCAGGAAAGATCCCGCCTCTTAATCATTTACTCTAAGGCACATTCTCGGCTGGTAGCCTGTCAAGCAGAAACTGACCTGAGCCCAGTTTTATTAAGTGTCACATGCTCAGTCACTGTTCATTAAAGGTGTTTTAAGGTTTGAATTATGTAATTTATGAGAAAAAGAAATAAAAATTCCATTGTTTTATTAATACGCAGCCCAGAATCTCTTGCTCATAACAAACTCGAGGGGAAGTTAGGCAAAAGCACGTGAGGGCGAGGATGAAGGTGGCCTTTGGTTGCCTGGCCTTCCTCGGCCCCCGGCCCTCCCGTACCCCCCATCCAGGCCCGGGCAGGAGGCGGGCAGGCAAGAGCTCTGGGAAGGGAGCCGTCTCAGCCCGGTTGCCTCACACCCCACGGGACAAAGCACCTCCCTCTTCTCTGCCCAGCTCTTCCGCCTCTTTTCCAGAAAGGGACAAAACAAACAAACAGCAGGAAAAAGCATTCCTAGAGTGACCCCGGGTGACCATGTGAGTCACAGTCATTGAGGACGGAGGCACTTGCCTCTCAGGAGAGCTGGGGGCGGGCGGGGCGCCAGGCACTCGACCAGCTGCCGGAGGTAAATGATCTCACTGGATCCTCACCGCGCCTGAAGGAAAGGGGTGATGCTCTCTACTTTAGAGAAGAAATAGAGGACTTCCCTTGTCTTTTCCTGTCCGGTGCCTAGAGAATCCTTAGCCTGGGTCAGTCTTCTCAGAATCATGCTGGTGGGCATGCCAGGAGGTGTGGATAGACTAGAGCGGGCAGTGCGTGCCTTCTCTGGACTTGAACTCTTCACGGTGGCCCAGCAGGCTTAGGAGCCTTCACAAAGGACTTTTTTCCTCTTACAGATTCTCCGCACATTGTCAAAGCATTTACGAGTCCACAACCACCCGAGGGTTGCTTCTGGCTGGGTCTCCCCATGGGACAGGTGGACACCCTCCCTCCCCGCAAGGATCCCATTCTCCTCCCCAGCTTCTGAACAAAGCCCTGCCCACCCCGTGGTGGGGTGGCCTTGAAATCTTCCTCTAGTCGTTCACATATATGTGCTGCCCTTTGGCCCAATAAAGCACCAGAAGGGAAAAAGACATTTTCCAAAATGTGAGCAGCCCAGAATATTTAGATCACGGTTAGGATTTGAAAGCCGTTGCAGCTGAAGGTATTTCTCACTCTCCACACGCCCCCACCCCCCCCCACTTTCCTATAGCCCACACAGAGAATCATGAACTTGATTTCGAGTATTTTCCTAATCAAGTGACTCATGTGTTACAGGTGCAAAGTTGTACCGGGCTTTTCTCCCTTGGCTCAAATTTGTGAGTTTTTATTTCTGAAAGGGGATCTCAGGTGCTAAGCCTTTTCTAAGACACCTCACAGGAATGGTGTGGAGAGTTTTGAGAACAGGGGCCCTTTAAAGTCACCTAGGGTGGGGGCGGGGCAGGGCTACGGCTAAATAAACTCCTGTTTGGGAAGCTCCATTCTCCCAGACAACCCGAAATAGGAAAGGCCCCGCGTGCAAGAGGTGAAGTGGTGGGCCAGCTTTACAAGTCTGTGTCAATCATTAACCCGCTTAATTTTGAATTACCAATTCAACCGATATTTCGATAGTGCAGGCCGCTGGCTGTCTGGACTGTGGGAGTCATTGGCTTTGATCTGCCAGCCTGATTTCCATCGGCAGTAAAACCACAGACCTCTGCTGGCCACAAGCCTTGGAGGAGCTCTGAGCTGCTCGCCCGAATGCTGAGAGCACGTTGGGTACAGTCTCCAGGAGTGATCACCCCAAATCCATTAACTCATTAATTCTGTACAGTTTTCAGCATTGGACCAGGTACTGGGAAAGAGACGAGTACGTTCTTTCTGCCACTCGGAGAGACAGGTGCACGGGCAATTCCTGCACCCAAGGTTTGAGACGTGCTTGGATGAGAAGGAATAGGCAGCTGTGGGAGCTCTGAGGAGGTCCATCAGGGAAGACTTCCCAGAAGAGGTGACACCTAAGCTGAGAAGGGAAGCTCATGTAGGAGTTAGCTGCACGCTGGGCAGAAAAGCAAAGGCAAGCTCAGAAGAACCTTCTAAAAACCTGGGAAGGAGTCTGGAATTTCATCCGAGGGCCATGGAAGCCAATGGGTGGTTTTAAGTAGGGGCAGGTAATACGAGTAGATTCCTATTCTAGAAGGCCAGGTGTGGAGGGCAGAGAGGAACAGGAATGGAAGCAGGAAGACCCGTCTGACATTAGCAGGGGGCGCTGCGGAGGGGGCGCTTGGGGTTAAGCAAAGACTAACCTGGCAGGTGTGGTGCCCGGGTGGGTGGGGACCATCCTGCGGGGACACTGGGCTCGGGGTCGTGGCCTGCCTTCCCCGAACCACAGACGGCATCTGAGCCTGAACCCACTGGACTTCTACTCAGAGGTGGAAACTCAGAGAACTGCGAACAGTCATGGGAAAGAGAGGGCTCAGGGGACGGGTGAGGAAGGCAGTGTTCCTTTTTCGAGTCTAATAAGATTTAACTGTTGGAGTTAAATGGCTTTGAGGACTGAGAATTGAGGAGAGAACTTCCCTCAGACTCTAGACACATATCAAACATGAGCTGACCCAAGCCAGCCATGGACAGTTGTGTAGGCTCAGCACACAACCAGGTAGCCATGGCAGGTGGCACTGGGTGGCATGGAATGTCTGTCAGGCATCAAGGTGTCTTGGCCTGAGTGTTGGAGACTATTTTTTTTCCCTTACAGAGTGTGGTGAGACAGGCAGATTGCTCACTATATGTAGTGAGGCTCTAGGCTCTTTCTTCCAAAAAAGGTGTTTAACGTGAACATCAACATTATTTTAAAATTCTTTTAATGTTTTTATTTATTTTTGAGAGAGACAAAGAGACAGAGCATGCGTGAGGGAGGGGTAGAGAGAGAGAGGGAGACACAGAATCTAAAGCAGGCTCCAGGCTCTGAGCTGTCAGCACAGAGCCCGACACGGGGCTTGAACCCACAAATCATGAGATCATGTCCTGAGCCAAAGCCTGACGCTTAACCGACTGAGCCACCCAGGCGCCCCCATTATTTTTACACATTGATCGAGTACTCACTCTGCCCTGGCTCTGTTGCACGCTTTCACATGTTAGCCCGTGTAACTCCCCCATCTCTGAGAAGTAAGCATCAGTGTGTGCACTTGCACTGATGGGAAAACCGAAGATCAGAGAGAGTAAATCATCGGTGCAGGTCTCACGGCTGCTTCTTGGAAGAGTTGAGAATTATCAAAGCATGACAGGTAAATCCAGCCACGGCTGGGACATTCTTCAAGGGTTGAGGTGGTGGGGACGGGAGAGTCATCTGGCTCTGCGGAGATATGAGCAGGCATGGGGCTTCCTGGGAGGAGAGACTCCCCTGAGAAGTCAGGTGCCCTCTGTGCAGTGTCTTGCTCTCCAAATCTTCCGCGGCCCCTCTCTTTACCAGGCTGTTGAACAGGAAGGCACGCTCGTCAACTTGGATGGCACATTCCTGATTTCTGCACCCCTTCCCACCTTTCTGAGCTTGCTGTTCACATGGCTAAATCCACACACCTACCTTCTACAAGACACCGAATGCGGCACTGCCTGCGTATGAAGCCTGGGAGAGGAGAGGAGACGTTTGCCTAACAGAGTCCACCTTCCTCGCCACTTGCCTTTCGGATTCCGTAGCCAGGGGAATGGAAGGAGTCCATGGAGTATGGAGATGCTAGGAGCTAACGGCATAGACGCGTTCATCGCGTCTCTGCCATTGTGGCTCTACAGAGATCCCCACGGCCATGGGGACAGCAGGCTGCCACATTAGGGAGCGGAGGGTAAATGCTGACCTGAGAGAAGCTGGGAGAAATGGAGAGAGCACTACATGTCATTCGACTGGCACAAAGCAGAGTGGCCTGCCACCATCTCTGAAAAGTTGACATTTAGCATCCTTTCGGGTGATGCTTTATCCAGACAGACTGCTTTGCCGGGGGAGGGGGGGTGGTGGCCAGAAAGGGAGAGGACCCGCTTCTGATTTCACAGTGAGTTCTCGGGATGAGGGGGATCACCTGAACTCTATTCTGTGCTGGGTCCTTTGGTAGGCGGTTATTGGACCAGGCACACATAACCTGGTTATTTCACGTATCCCTCCTGGCCACCCTCTGCAGTGGCTAATGCACCTCACATTTTACTGAGCAGAACACTGCGGTTCGCAGATTCAACATGATGTCCCAAATCTCAGCAACAGAGTTGGGTGCTCACTTACTTCTGACTCTGTCCAAGCCGTGTTTCTTCCCCGTGACCGTCGGAGCCTCACACAAAAGGAGAGAGTTTGGGCAGATGGGGTCCATTTTAGAAGATGTATAAAAATGTGCTGTAAGCACATTATTTTTAAATGGATTCTGCTACTCATAAACGTGCTGCTCCTCTCTCACTTGAGCGCATGGGATATTTTCAAAATACCTGCTGGAAGTTAACCTACCGCTGTGGAGATTTTTATCAGAAGGGGGCACTTATCTTGGAGGAAAAAGGAAACAAATGTGAAAACTCTAACCTGCCTCCAAATGCTAAGAAAACAGGTGCTGGCTTGCCGAGCGAAGGGGCTGGGTTTAGTGCTGTGGGAATTAGCTCTGAGTTTCCACCCAAAGGCTGGGGGTGGGCACAGGGGCCCAAGCCAGGTGTCCATTCCCTGAGGCTGAGAGGTGACATGATGGATGAGACAGGGTGGCTTGGACCGTCCCTCCAGGCTGCCTTGGCCGTTTCCAGATGGCCTCCACACTACAGCGCTCCCTAACTCAGTGGCTCTAAACTGCAGTCTCTAAACATATCTCAGGAAGCCGGAAGTCCCGTACAAACTTAAAAAAAAATCAGGTTTCATTTCAATAGTATAAAAATATTTCTCGAACCAGGCTCTAAAAACACATCTTCTTGGTTGCGATGATAGGATATGCTTTGCCGTAGAATAAGCCTTTCAATGTATGGTGTCTCAAATTGAGGTCCAAGATGAATTCTCAAGGAATGACGAATTATTTTTTTCCTTTAAATAGAGTCCCTGCCCAGTTGGAGTTTGAGAAACCCAGCACTCACGTAAAATTATACTCTTGAGCCCCAGAGATCAGAGATGGCGAGCGAATATCAGAGAGAGACCCTGGTATCCTTGCTCCAGGTCTGGAGGCTGCGGGGCGGAAGACGGAGGAAAATCCATTTGCCCGGTTGACTCCTCTTCCCAACTCTGAGCAGAGCCTGGCCTCAGAAAGGATGAAACCTGGCTGAGGTGGCCTGGCTGCCAAGCAGGGGGGACACATCAGGGTCCCTGGAGACCCATCCCCCTGTTAAATGGGAGTAATTTCCTGACTAACCCCTGATTCTCTCTGGGGGTGGCTCCTGGAATATTACTGCATTTCCGGTGTGGCTGCTTCCGTCTGGAACATCAGACACGTGCTTCCACTTTCACGTGCACTATTCAATGTGTAGGGCTTGGGGCCCGTGCGTCTGCGGATGTGTAGCCTTCTGAGCCACAGTAGGACTTGGCTGGACACAGCCTGCTGGGTTCACCATCCCAGTAACAGAAATACAGTCATAGTCACAGCCAGTGTTTCCCGAGGTCTCACTGTACAGTGTTGTCTTGTTTTCTTCTCCCCTAGGGAGGACGAGGGGCGTTATCATCACCCCCTTTTCTAAATACCCAAGGCTTGGACAGACCTCGTGACCTGTCCAAGAAACTATGCCCACAACCGCTTCTCCTGACTTCACACCAGCACAGAAGGAGTTTGATGAATACCCACTGAGCACAGATCCTTTTCCTGGGTATAATTGGGGACGACACGTACTGCCCTTTAGAATCATGATGTCCAAACGATAGCCACTAGTCCCACGGGGCTACCGAACTCTCGAAATGTGGCTGGTTCTAAATGAGATGGGCAGGAGGGCCCAATGCAGCCTGGACTTCAAAGACCATGCCGAAAAGAGTATGTGCAACATTTCGTTTCTATATTTATACTAATTATGTGTCGAAATGACAAAACTGTACATGTATTGGGTTAAATAAAATATATTACTAAAATGAAGTTTGCTGGCGTCTTTTTACTTTTTGTAAATGTGGCTACTTGAAAACTGAAAATGACATCCACGGCTTTTGTTCTTTCTCTGCAGACAGCGCTGCCCTGCTTCTGGCGCACAGGTGCACACCAGTTTGCTCCTGGATCCTGGGCTGGTCCAGCTGGTCTACTTCTTCATGCATCTCTCACTGTGCCGATGAAGCGTCCTGAGAGCAGAGCACAGGGCTGTCCTTCTGCAGCCCAAGAGCAATGAGCAGAGGGCTGTGCACATAGGAGAAACTTTACAAGTATGGTTGATTTTTGTTATTCATGGTAGTTATGGGTTTTTTAAAATATTTATTTATTTTTGAGAGATAGAGACAGAGTGTGAGCGGGGGAGGGGCAGAGAGAGAGGGAGACACAATCTGAAGCAGGCACCAGGCTCTGAGCTGTCAGAACAGAGCCAGACTCGGGGCTTGAACCCACAAACCATGAGATCATGACCTGAGGTGAAGTCAGACGCTTAATCAACTGAGTCACCCAGATGCCCCCGTGGTAGTTATATTCTATAAGGTTGCTACAATGAACTAGTGAATCTTGAGCCACTGCTCCTTGGGGAAGTACAGGGGTAGGTTCCTGGAAGCTACTTCTTACATTTTTGCCAACTGATCAATACATAACCCTGGTTAGTGTGTGTTTCTGTTTAAAGACATATATTTTATATATATTTATCTTATATATACATATACAGTGCCAACAGTGTTATAACACATGTCTGAACGAAGCTTAAACTAATACTCCATAGGACAATCACAGTTTTTTTTTAGTTAATTTATTTATTTTGAGAGAGAGTGTGCAAGCAAGCAGAGAAGAGGCGGGGGTGGGGGGAGAGAGAGAGAGAAAGAGAGAGAATGTTAAGCAGGTTCCACACTCTCAGTGCAGTCAGGCTCTGGTGTCAGTCCCACGAACTGTGAGATCATGACCTGAGCCGAAATCAGGAGTGAGGAGATGCTTAACCGACTGAGCCCCCCAGGCGCCCCCACATCACCACTTTATTGAGCATAGAAAGACCAGACAGTGTTATGCTGCTTGGGGGCCATTTTGAACTGCAAGATCACAAACAAAATATGACAAACATGACAACAGAGATACTCACCAAGGAAATGCACGTGTTGAGTAACTCAAAATTTCTGCTGCTCGATGCGTGTCTGCGAATGACAGCAGAAGCATTGTGAGTCTTGCTTTGGGGGCTACAAATACACTTCAGTGAGTGGGTGAATTGCTAAATACAGAGGCCTGATCGTGCTTGCCGGGGTCCGTCCCACTGTTCATTTCTCCCTGGCTGCTGGCCTCTTGTTCTCAAAATCTGCCCTGAGATTTCTGGTTGTATCCATTTACCATCTCTTCGCTGTCCGTGCCGGAGCTGGAGCCCAGGAGGTGGATGGGCCTTAGAGGAGAGGAAGAGCAGCTGGTGTCAGCCCTGGACTCCTAATTTGCGACTCATGGGACCTGGGCAAGATATTTCACCTCTTCAAGCTGCAGCTACCCAATCTGTGAAATGGGGGTCATGCTGCCCGTTTCCTCCCTCATGAGTGCTGTCGTGACGCTCTAACGAGGGGGCTATGCGAAGTGCTTTGGAAGCAGCACGTGATGCATAGACGTGCAGAGTTCGCATGCTTTCCTGATCCGTTATGAGCTGGGGAAGGCAGGACGTGTCAGTGCACGGGCATTAAGAACCCATCTTGCCGGGGTTTGGATCCTGATTCTGAGAGACAGCATGAGCCTTGGCCAGTGACTGAAACTCCCCATGCCTCAGGTCCCTTTGTGAGATGGGGAGGTAGTGACTGTGCCCTCACCTGGGCTGAGTGATGGGGTGGGGGTGGGGGTGGGGGTCATGGCAGCCTCAGCTCCTTCATCTTAAAAGCCGGGAAATAGTACCTCCTTCAGAGAGTAGGGTAAGAAATAACCCAGCGCATATCAAAGCTAGGCACATAAGAAATACTTCACGCTCCTTTCTCTTCCCCTTCTTCTGTTTGATCCTTCTGGACCTGTATTTCCTCACTTGTTAAAGGGGAGTAAAAGCCCCCGCTCAGCAAGGTGGTTGTCTGATTGGATGAGGTGATTTACCGAGAGCACCGAGCACAGTGCCCAGCACCTGGGAGTGGTAGGGTGGTAAGCCCATGCGCCCTTCTTCCCGTCACCCCTCCAAGTGGGCCCAGCTGCTCAGAAGAAAAGATCAGAAGTCAGCTAACTGCTCATGGACAAGAGCATGCCGGGAAGGGCGGCCTCACTGATCCTAGGATGAAGCCCGGCTTATAGGAAGGGTTGGGGGGGTGGTCAGTAGGAGTGGGTTACCCTCTGGGCTAAGGAATTTGATTCTTTGGAGAGCCTCAGATGAAAACATCTGGGCTGACCTGGGGCAGATCTGCTGGGTTTGGAGAGTCAGCAGGGGTGGTGTTCAGGGGGTCATTTGTCTTTAGGCCCGGGAGACAATGAACCCTGGGCCTCCTGAGCAATGAGACTGGGGACAGGAAGGGATGTCCCCCTCTCCTTCTGCTTTCTCTCACGCCGCTTCTAAGGAAATTCCAGTGCATTGTATTTACAAGGCATCCTCAACTGTCAGCTTCCTTGAACACAATGTATTTAATAAAAAGCCATTAAGCCTTGTAAAGCTGTCAGAAATCTAAATGACACTTGTAATAAAATCTTGTCGGGTGACCTGTTCCGGTTAATCAGGTCCAGTGACATCATCACTCGCAGATCTGTCTGGTACCCAGGGCGCTAGGTGTATTTAGACAGCTTTATGATCCACACGGATTTGAGTTATTAAAATTGTACAGTTTTGCAAGGAATTTGGGATTTAATAAAGCAGTGGAGAAACTACAAAAGGAGCAATAACCTTCCAGAAAGCCAAGCCTCCTGTGTGCTGGGGGCGTGCGCTCAGGCCAGTTGCCAGGAAGATGTGATGCCAGGCCCTCACGTGGGTGATTTTATGCACCCACAATGTGTATATCTGGCATCTGCCAGGCTAGCAAATACATTTGATCGCACCCGATCGTACCCAATGACTTCAAGGTGGCGGATTGTGGGTAAATGTAAAGATTTGTGGATTTATTCAGATTACAAGAAGATATTACCAGCGCCTGCACGTTGGCCCTAATCAACCTCTTTTGAGCAAATGACCTGCTTCGATTGTAAATATCTTTGTCCCCGATTACCGCCTAGGTCGTTTCCGAAGCTCTAGTTTGTTTACTTATCTCAAACTACAAAAGCCAGGCTTCGTGTCACGATCAGGATGAGACAGACAGACAGACACAGACAAGGAATATCTATTTGCTCAATAATCTATATATTTCGACTAATGGGGCAGATATCAAAAAAATGTGTTGGGCGCGAGGTAAATAAATAAATCACACCTGGCCTCCTGGCATAAACTGGCACAGCACTCCTGATATTTCAGTCAAATTATTCCATTTGTTTTTAAAGATATTTTAATCCCACATGACCTCAAACTTCCCGTGAACCAGGGCCCGGACCCAAGGCCGCCCACGGCCTTTGCAATAAATCCGTTGTCTCCCTTCCCAGCCCTCAACTCAGCTCCATAGATCACCTCTCCCTGCATCTTGCTTCAATTACTCAATTAACTGCAGTAAAGTTCTTGAAGGTTTTGCAGATGTTGCTTTATTATCAAGGCCTCAGACGAGCAGGAGAGTTCAGGAGCTGGGGTTATAGGAAGGTTGATGGGGGAAGGGCCAGGATATAACGCAGGGGATATTCCCAGCAACCCTTGGGGCCAAAGCCCGGAGAAGGGCACCATCACGCCCCTCCCCCCGCACCCGCCCCGCACACACATCCCTGTGCTCTTAAACGCCCTTCGCAGCTCAGGGAATTTGTGATGTTATCTCACTGAGAAACTGCTTGAGAGAAGTAGGTATTTCACCTTCTGATGAGATAATGCTGTGATTAACAGATGCTTAATTGGGCCATTTATCAAGAAGAGAACCCGCCTCCAAGTCAATGGGCTAAGTAAATTATTGCCCACCCTCCAGGTGTTGGACTGGC
Source organism: Crocuta crocuta (assembly GCF_008692635.1). NCBI lineage: Eukaryota > Metazoa > Chordata > Mammalia > Carnivora > Hyaenidae > Crocuta > Crocuta crocuta. The sequence continues at coordinate 4,075,830 of NW_027532585.1, read as the reverse complement.
AGATCTATTACTCTTCTCGAAATGGTCTTCAGAAGATTTTATATGAAAAGATGATTTATTTCCAAAAGGAATTCTATTGTGCTCTTATTTATCCAGAATGTAGCTGGGCCCTCCTTGGCTTCCTTCATGCACAAAAGATGATTGAAAATTAGAATCGTGGAGATGGTCAGAGCCAGAAGGACACTTTGAGATCAACTAGTACAACCGGGCCATTTTACAGATGACATCACTGAGGCTTGAGAAAACAACGTCAAATTACACAGCCAGTTGGGTTTTTTTTTCTTTGTTTGTTTAAGGTGCAATTTCTCTAGCTGACGTAATAAGCTTCCTAAAAACCAAGAATTTTATTCTGAACAAGACGTTTTTATACTTGAAAATGGGGTTTCTCAGCCTCAGCATTATTGACATTTGGGCTGGATCATTTCGGGGTATGTGCTGTCGGGTGCGTTGTAGGAAATTCAGCAGCATCCTGACCTCTACCCCACTAGCTGCTGGGAGCAGCCTCCCTCCCAGTTAGGACAACCAAAAATGTCTCCTGACATGGCAATTGTCCCCCGGGAGGCAAAATCATCCCTGCTTGAGAACCATTGCTTTACAGGATTGTCATCACCACCACCACCGTCATCACCATCATCGCCATCACCACGAAATTAATAATACGAATACTAGCAGCTAACATCTAGCATATGGCCAACAACTTTACACACATTCTCGCATTTAATCTTCATGTTATCTCCATTATGTGGGTATTATTATCACTCCATTCTACAGGTGAGAAAGTCTATGCTCAGGGAGGCCTGCCCAAGTTCATGCATATAGGAAGTGCCAGAGGTGGGGGTGCAAACTTCAGAGCTCCTGTCTACACCACTAAATAAAGAATGAGGCTGCCGAATCTGGATTTGTTAGCAAGTGATAAAACTGTACCGTGTCATCTCCCATTATCCCTTCTAGTGAACTTGTCTTTAAGAATCATTTGGGGGGCACCTGGGTGGCTCAGTCGGTTAAGCGTCCGACTTCGGCTCAGGTCATGATCTCATGGTTTGTGGGTTCGAGCCCCATGTCGGGCTCTGTGCTGACAGCCAGCTTGGAGCCTGTTTCGGATTCTGTGTCTCCCTCTCTCTGACCCTCCCTGTTCACGCTGTCTCTCTCTCTCTCAGAAATAAATAAAAAACATTAAAAAAAAAAGAATCATTTGGGATGGGGCGCCTGGGTGGCTCAGTCGGTTAAGTGTCCGACTTTGGCTCAGGTCATGATCTCACAGTTCGTGGGTTTGATCCCCACATCGGGGAACCTGCTTCAGATTCTGTGTCTCCCTCTCCCTCTGTCCCTCCCACGCTTGCACTCTGTCTCTCTCTGTCTCTCAAAAGTGAATAAACATTTAAGAAAAAAGAGGAATCCATTGGGATAATACATTACCTTCCCATATTAAAAGGAAAACATAATAAGGCACCGTGGCGCGTGGCAATGGGCCGCACTGGCTTCTCTGTAGATTACGGTGCAGTGTCTTTCTGGCACCCAGAGGAAGCACAACGCTAGTGCCCGCCATGGGGCTGCTCAAGAAGACTGTAAGCACACAACAGAGTAAGGGATTTCAGAATACCTCGATTTCACTGAGCAAACCTCTCTTCTGCTTGTCCAAAGTTTCCAAAGATGCAGAGCCTGGTCTTGTTCACAGGTTGAGGCCGATCGCTTCCCGACCAGGCTGCTGTCTGAGACCCGGGCTAGAAAATCCCCAGGCGCAAAATGACGCAGGCAATGGCTATTTAGGTAGAGTGGGTTTCATGCCAGGAAACAAATTCAGTGTAAAACAGTGATTCAAGGAGAGAAGACACCACATGGAGGATTTGTGATATTGATGCCTACACGTGTGTGACTAGGAGGCTCTGGGCATGGGATTTGGGGGGTGAAATAAAAGAATGCCTTTGCGAAGGTGTAAATAAAGCCCAGTTCTCCATCCCTCGATAGCTTAGTACCAGAATGTGCCCATCTGTAGCAAGTGCTCCAGGCACTATGGGCTAATCCTTAGATTAATCTGGTTTTACTATTTCTATTTCCCCTTTACCCTGATTTCTTCATCCGTTTATTTTATTCTTTTGCGAACTGCATATGTATATACGTGCGTGCGTTAGCGTATGCATGTATATATGTACGGTGAGAGTGTATGTATACAAATACATGTATGTAGGGGCTTTTTCTTTGGCAATTCATGCCAAATCCTTCTTAAAAAGGCTTCTTAAATAAGTAAGGAAAATGTAACAATATAATAGCTCCAATGGATAGGCCTCACTGTGGAGTGTTAGGGGAACTGATGATCACTATGGAATTCCCTCTTTTTTAAAGACACACCTGACTAACGTTCACACCAGCGTTTCCAAAGGCCGCTGCTGTTAGACAAGCGCAAGTCAACCGACACACCCCCGAGCCTGATGCACGGTCCTGGACAGGTGGGGTTGCTAGAACATTAATTTGCTCAAGGCCACTGGTTTTGTGTTTTTCACTCCAAGACTCCTCGTCTGTCAAGCGAAACTGTATGTAAAAATATTGTCAATGATGAAGCACCTTTCAAAAGTCAGGCTTTGGTGTCTATTCCATCCTAATCATTTACTGTGATCTTTCTATCCAAGTGATGCACTAAGAAGACGTGCAGGGGATGTAAATCCTCAGATGAATTAGACTAGGCTCCAGACACTGGCATGTATCTTAGGTTGAAAGAGAGAAATTGGGAGAGAGAGAGAGAGGGAGAGAGACCCCACTGAAGGCCATGTTTTTTGTCCAAGGTACATATTTTCTTCACTCCACAGAGAAAGGTACTGGTGTGCTCACCATGGTAATCTGTGGGGAGCACCATAACTTCGCCCATAACGATCTCAAGGACCTTATAAGGGAGGTATTTAACCCACAAGGAAGGTCAAGGAGGATGCAACTAGATAGAGCCAAGAGAGATTAAGGACTTGTTCAAGGTCATTTGGTCAGCACGTGACCACATTTGCATTTGTACCCTGGCCCACCTGGCTCCAAACGCAGGCTTTCTCTGTTGTGTTTTGCCACTACATGAAGCAACTCCAGAACCTTCTGTGAGCCAAGCCCTGTCCCGGTTTCACGGAGGCCTGTGGCTTCTCTCCCCGGCCTCTGGGGGATGCTGGTGGGGACCCTCCTCTGCTGCGGTCCCTTTCAGCTGCGCACGGGGCAGGCCCCGGTTTGCCCTGCCCTCCACCTTTGTGGGGGCTCTTCCGTGTTTCTCCCCTCACTTCTCCGGCCGGGCAGCTGGCCTTCCGGCCCCCACAGCCCCCGGCAGAAGCCCGCGGGGGCGGCACAGGCCTTGGGAATCCTGCTGACGGGCTGCGGCGGATCGATCTGGGACCCTGTGGGTCGTGACGGGTGTGGAAGGACTCGCTAAGTCGCTCCTGACAAGTGTCCGTCTCGTTCGGTCACCAGGCCCAGCCTGAAGTCACCAGCTCATAACACACCTCCTCACCCACAGGGNCTCCTCCAAGGAGAAAGAGCCTTCAGCTGGAGGGAAGGCCGCGCTGGTGGCTCAGCCAACGCAGGGCGTGTGTGCAGGCTGTTCCCAAGGCAAGCAGATGTCAAAATGGTCCCCTTGGGGAAGAGGCATTTATTTGAAGGGAACATTTCCTAGCTTGGGCTGTTGTCAAAATCCCTCTTGAACACAGGCCTGAGGTTCCTGGGGGTACAAGGTGTGGTGGTGTGGGGGCTGGGGGGAGGGCTCAGCGCCCAGACAGAAACCAGACCTGGTCCTTTCTTGCCGCTTAAGTCATATATCCTGTGCTTCTGGGTAGAATTGATAACTTGACCCCAATCGATGTCAGTATTGATGCTAATTTACTGAGTACCTACTGTGTCCCAAGCACCAGGAGAACTATGGTGGCCAAATGGTGAGTCACTGCCTTCCAGAAACGTAAAGATCGGTGGGTATTGGAGATAAGTATTCAGCAGATAATTCCCACAAATTAGTCTTCGAGGCAAAACTGGGATAAGGATCATGAAGGAAAAGTACAGAAGTGTCATGGGGGCTGAAGAGGGTGTTCTGTGTGGATTAGGCAGCCAGAGACAGCGTTTCTGAATGGGGCAGCTGAGTTCTGAAGGACCTGAGCTGGGAATAAGTCATTCAAGGCAAAGGAGAAGAGAGGCATGTGTGAAGAAATAGGCACAGGAGAGGGTTGGCTTCATTTGAGGATCTGAAAAGAGGGCTGAAATGAGGGTAGGATTCCTCAGGTTGAAGCAGACAGAACTTTCCAGAACATGCCATGATGGCAAAAGCTGGCTTTACATTAAACCGTGATGTGGCCTTTCTTCAGTGTTTCCCTCTATGGCAGTCCCCTCCCCCAGATGCCTGTGTTTATCCCCAACCCCTCGCCACCAATTCTGCTCTCAAGAAATAATCTCAGGCCATTGGCTTAAATCTTAACAAAGGGAAGGAAGGAAGGAAAGAAAAAGCTCCCTCTAGTTACCTGTGCAGAACAGAGATGAGAGGAGGTGATCTCTGCCCCACGATGTTCACAGCTTCCTTAATCTGCCCCCATAGAACCATCTGTAAGATAAAGGCCCAAGAGAGGGAATTATAGAAACTCAAAGAATTCCATGGCCACCAGCGGAGGTGGATGGGGGGGCTTCTTGGAGGAGGTGGATTTCTGCAGATTAACCCGGTAACAGGTTAAGGGGACAATCTCGAAGGAAAGTCCCATGCTTCCTCTTCAGGGAGCTCTGTTTTCCAAGCCTGATAGGTGATGCAGAGACTAAAGGGATTTTAGGGGCCGAGAGAAGACTCTTAGAAGGACAGGGACCCCTTAATGCAGAAGAGCCCACGCTCCTTGGAAAAAGAGAAGTCTCTTCTCTCTAGTAGGGGTTTTTCCTTCCAGCCAGGAGCCCTGCTCTGTACTTTGAAGAAAACTGCCAGAGCCTTATGGTGCAAAAAACCAGAAAAACAAACAAACAAAAAACAAACCCCAAACCCGGGTCTTACTCCTAAAGACCTTCAGAAGGAGGATGGGTCTCAGATCCCTCTTAACTACCTACCACTTCCTTACTATGTCTTCCAAACTGGGCTCAAATTCCTTTGTTGGTCTTTCGGGTAGACAGACACGCAAGTCCCTCTGGCTGTCTGTGCCGCGGCGATCTTATTAGGAGCCTCACGGCGTGCAACAGGCTGTGTGAACAGAAAGGTGGTCAAGCCAGCAGGCGGGCATTGAGAGGTGGTCACGCAGCAGCGCTCCCTTTAAAGCCAGCAGCCTGCGGGTGGGTCCTGCTCCCGCCTTGGCTTCGCAGAGGGAACTGCATCGTAAGATGGGGCCCTTGCTCAAGCTCACGCGGCTTAGACCGATGCCCCCGACCACAGCCTGCCCCCTCGAGCTCTGGCCTAGGCTGTGTCTCTTAGGCCTTCTTTCGTGCCCTGAGCAGCTGCTCAAGTAGGCACATCCAGCCAGCTGGTGCGCTCTGAGCAGGCTTCCTTGAGGTCCCGAGAGCCCCATTTTACAGATGGGAAGGTCGTTGCCACGGAGGGCAAAGGTGTGAAGGGAAGCGGGTTAGGTGAATTCCTCCAGCCACCACCGCTCCCTCGGTGGCCGGAGCAGTCAGCGCGGGCACAGAGGCCGCATCTCCACCCGCCTCAGCCGCGCTCCTCAGGCTCAGCTGATAATTGCTCATTATGTGCTTAATCTGGGCACAGCCAGGCCTGGCAGCGGAATTGCATCACATCAAAGCGAGCTCTTCAAAGGAGCAGAAAGCTGGCCTCTGGGGTAATTAGCAGAGGGCCTATTCTCTCCTGCTTGGGACGGTGGGAGGGGTTTCGGGCAAAGTCCAGAAAGCACCGAGCAAAACTCAGCGTGGTCAACGGTGCTGAACTTGGACGGGCCAGGCGGATGACTCAATCACTTTTGTGCATTGTTGGTTTTTCCCCCTTATTATAAACTGCCAAGACACTTTTCTGCCTGCCTGGCCAGACGCCCTCTTCCTCTGACTGTCCTCTGCTTCTCCGGAACCCCGTGCTCACCCCCTCCCAGCTGCCGTGTTCTTCTTCTGGGAGAGGCCGGGAGAACACACACACACACACACACACACACACTCATCACTGCCATGACCCCAAAACAAGAGCCGAAAGGAGGTGACCCAACCTGGCCAGTGCATAGAGTGCTCAGAACCATGTCACTGTGACTCAGTTTCCCCAGGTGGCAGCCCCCGGCTTGGAGAGTGTTGGTTCATCCATCAGAGTGAGAACTCAGTCAGGGGCGACAGGCCTGGGACAAGGCCTCTGAGAAATTGCGGTGACATGCTAGTTGCTTAGCGAGACCCGCCTGCTCCTGGCCTGGCTGGAGGGGACAGGCAAGGTGATGTTCCGTCTCCAATCCTATTTGCAGTCCTCTCTCACACAGCCAGGTACCCCACCGGCACGGCTCGGAGGTGCAGAAAGTGCTAAGAGACGTTATAATGGAGTCTGGTACCTCTTCTCGATGGCCTGTGGGGCCCTCAGGCTAACAGGCCCGAGAGAGGCTGATATCTGAGAAGAAATGGTGCTGAACTGGCCAGCGGGATACGGGAAACCCCTCGTGTGCCAGGCGGGGCCCGTGCGGATTCAGAGTCGCGTTGGCGCAGATGAAAGCAGATGGCTTCTCACTCCTGCTTTAGGAAATGACAGAGTTTCCCTCTCTTGAAAGTTTGGAAAAGAAGGCACCTCACCCGTCCCTTAATCATATTTTGATAACAGGTGTCTGAAATGATGAGGTCACGCAAGTAGCAGAAATTGAGCCAGAGGAAGGTGTTCTCAGAGGTTGAACAAAATCCTTCAGACTGGGGCGTGGAGAGGGATCACTGTAAACAGGGGCATTATTCGTCATGGAAATCACAGCGTCTACCTTATAGTTGCCGAGAATGCAGACGTTAGCCTAACATTTATGATTTCTGAGCGTGGAGCTGGTTATTTTGTCAACAGTGGAAAGTAAATGATTTAGCAGACACTTTAAGAGAGCGGACATTCCCTCTCCCCCAAAAGTGTGTGTGTGTGGGACCCAGACACTTCTGCTTCTCAAATGATTTAATGTAGGGTGAACTCTAATTCCCTTTTAGGAATCTCTGCCCCTGGCTTCAGGCTCTCTGTTCCGCAGGCTGTTCTGTGTGCACATGCTCTGTCTCCCTTATGTGATTTCACCAGCTCCATGCTGAAAACATGAGCCTTTAAAATTACTTCACAAAGTGCCTGCAGTCTTGCTAATCCTCAGGTGTGAATAAACCACGCACCTGCCCAATGTTCACTCAGTATGCGTGTTAACTCTGGGAAGTCACGTAGGGCATTTCTGGAAGTGGCGTGGCCTCGTGGAAAGAGAGATAGAAGACCAGAGTATAAGCCTGTCGCTGAGTGCTGGCTGAACTTGGGCAGGCCTGCCTCAATTTCCTTGTCTTTAGAATGGGTGCAGGGTGGTATAGGTGGCTGAGACTGGTCTGAGGACACACCTACCTTGGTCTGCCCAGAATCCTTTGCCCCCTCCACTTATGGGCACTGAGCTGTTTGCCCAAGTCTTCCCCCCTCTATAGCTCAGGTTTCTAGGGAACAAGGTCTGAGTTTCATTCTTCTTTTGTGTCAGAGCAAAATGCCTGTCACACAGCACTTGCTCAATAAATCCTTAGTAAATCAGTGAGCCCTTACCCAGACTCCCTCGAAGAATGGATACATGGATTAATCCATATACATGGATTAATGGGTACAATAGGACTGACCAAACCACGTATGGACGGAGTAGCAAGAAGAAAACGTGGTGCTGCTTGTGGGGCGCCAGGGTGGCTCAGTTGGTTAAGCGTCTGACTTTATTTCCGCTCAGGTCAAGATCTCCCGTTCATGAGATCGAGCCCCGCATCAGGCTCTGTGCTGAGTGTGGAGCCTGCTTGAGAGTCTCTCTTTCTCTCCTTCCCTGTCTTTCCCTCCCCAACTTGTGCATGCTCTCTCTCTTTCTCTCTCAAAAGTAGTAAATAAACAGTAAAAAAAAAAAAAAAAAAAGAACTTCAGGACAGCAATAGGTGAGTCCCAAGACAGGGGTGGGGCCTGACCACATGCATGGGTCGTGTCTTCATAAAGCTGTTCTGAGCACAGTGAACTGTGGAACTGAATGGGGCTGTACTCGTCATCGGCTTGGGCCGCCATCACAAGGTACCACGGATGGGGGCTTACACTACGTGAATTCATTTTCTCACAGTCCTCAAAGTTGGAAGTCTAAGATCAAGGTGTCAGCAAGGTCGATTTCCTCCTGAGGCCTCTTTCATTGGCTTGCAGGTGGCCGTGTGCCCTCACATCTTCTTGCCTCTATGTCCTAATCTCCTCTTCTTATAAGGACTGAAGTGATGATGATGATGATGGATTAGGGTCCACATGAAAGACCTCATTTTAACTTATAAGCCTTCTTTCCAAGTAGGGTCGCATTCTGAGATACTGAAGGTCATGACTGGCACAGATAGGTTGTGAAAGGGGTGTAAATCAGTCCATATCAGGTGCCATCAAATAACATCTAAGTGCTCTTAGAATTATCATTCTGAATTTGGTTTCAACCCTATGCTATTTCAACCCTATCCTATAGATATTTGTGTAATACCTAGGTGTTGCTGGTTATAAAAGGAAAGGATAAAGTAGTAAAGCTCACCGTTCACCCCACCATCCAGTGGTTAATGTTTTGATGTATATCCTTTCCATCTTTTTTCAATCCATATGCATCTTGATGGTACCAACTGAGATTGTACGATTTGGTATCTATCATTTTTTTAGTTTGACTATATATCCCTCTCCCATCCCACTGCATATTTTGAAAATGTTTATTTATTTTGACAGAGAGAAAGAGAGAGAGAGAGAGCACAAGTAGGGAAGGGGAGGGGAGAGAGGTAGAGAGAGAAGCCCAGGCAGGCTCCACACTGTCAGTTTGTAGCCCAATGGAGGGCTCGAACCCATGAACCATGAGATCATGACCTGAGCTGAAATTAAGCGTCGGACACTTAACCAATGGAGCCACCCAGGCACCCCATCCCCCACTGCATATTTTGAATCAGTTTCTGGAATTTTAGCAGGAGCCATATCGTCTTCCACATGCATCCCAGCTCTCAGAGGCTGAAGGCATTTTCACCAATAGGCTGGTAACTCTTCCCCCTGGGTTGTTGTACCAATGAGGCTCCCTCTGGGGACACCTTGGTGTGCGTAGACGACAGAGTAATGAACCCACTCAATCCTGGCTCGCCAAGGCATTTCTGGACCCTCAGTTGAGTCAGCAAGAGGGAGCAGATGGAGGAGCATGAAGTGTAGGACTGTGGTTTCAAGGAGGAGCCTCTGTCCGTCTGCAGTGTTTAAAAGCTAATTACCATGAATGCAATGGCTCGGCATTCATTCCTTATTATAGTTCCCTCAAGAAATAACCATTTAGTCCACCAATTATTCTATCTCTTTTAGGGATGCTTTCTCAATTGCAAAAGAATCTAAGAATACAATTGGTGTACTTGGTAAGCGCAATATCTTGTTTAGGAACTCAGGCTGGGAGAAAGAAAGCAATTAAACTGTCAAAATGTAATTGTTTCTCATATTTAATTTAAAGTGGTTCATTCCCATTTACTTTTCATGGATTTGGAGTTCAAAGCGAAGGAAGTCACCAGGACAACTAGTAGTTGTGAGAAGATGTGAGGCCCCGCAAGCTGGCGGCAGCTTGGAGCTGCTACTCTCATATGACTTGGCCGTAATAACACATGATGCTTGATTTCCCAGACACCTGCAGCGCAGAATTAGGCAGTTAGGGGCACAATGAGCCATTTGGGATTTTGGGGTGTTTTTCAGTTTATTTATTTTGAGAGAGAAACAGACAGACTGCGAGTATGAGAGGAACAGAGAGAGAGAGAGAGAGAGAGACCACAAGCAGACTCCATGCTGTCAGCACAGAGCCTGACATGGGTCTTGATCCTACAGACTGCGAGATCGTGACCTGAGCCAAAATTAAGAGTTGGCTGTTAAACCAACTGACCCACCCAGGCGCCCCCACGATGGGCCATTTTGATTAGAGAAATACTCTCTCTGAACTGATAGTAACTCCAAATCTCCCCAGGTGAGCTGTGACTGTGTGTGTGTGTGTGTGTGTGTGTGTGTGTGTGTGTGTGTAGCTATTTTAAGTTTCTGGTATGTTTGGGTGGCTGTTGGCTTCGTTATAAGTATAATCTAAAGATCATTAGTTAAACAGAATGAACACTCTTAGTCAATTCTCTCAAAGTGAAAAGTCACCCATCCATACAGGGTGGCTATGTAAATACCATTTATTCTGGAAACACGTATGAAGCACTCACTGGGTGCACTGGCCTAGGCTCCCAGGAGCTAGAGATGGATGTGACAGGGTTTCTCTCCTCAAGCATCTCAGAGACAAGCTCAGAGATAAACAGATACTTTTGATTGGGTGTCGTCAGCGTTGAGATAGAGGTAGGGAAAAATAGCCACGTGATCATTACTGAGGGAAAAGCACCTTGGATAAATCACAAATCTACAAGGAGGAGGCAGGAAAGTGGAATTGAATCCAGGAAATATATATTGCCTACCTTACTTGGGGCAGGGTCCAGGCACAGAGCTGTGTCCTGGAAAGATTTGGCAAGTGAGGAGATGAAATAAAAATGGTAAAAATGAGCACAGGGTAATAGGAGCCCCAGAAATGTTTGACAAATGAATGAAATGAAACATACAGAAGACTCACACTAAAGAATGTCAAGATGAGTGAGACACGGCGGTGGCTCCTGCCCTTGAAGGAAGTAGGGGGTGGGGCCTAGTAAGAATGGGGGCTCTATTCATGTATGAAGCCACTTTGTTTTCATAGTGTTTTCCTTTTCATTTCAAAAATAATGCATGTTTAGATGGACACGATATCACTTACCAGGTACTCTTGGCAACAACGTACAACCTGAATTAATCGAGAGAAAAAGTCAGACAAATGCAAATTGAGGGATATTCTGCAAAAAAAAAAAACTGGCATATAATCTTCAAATATGTCAAGGTCAAGCAACACAAGAAAGGCTAATCTGTCTTGCAGATTAAAAGGAACTACAAACGCATTTCCTTATTTTGATAAGCATGTCACTCACATATTTGGGAGTAAAGAGGTTTGAGGGCCCCCATTTGTGCTCAAATGGGAGTGTGTAAGAGAGAGAGGGGGGTGTGTGGGAATGAAAGAGCAAATGGGGTCAAACGGAATCATTGGGTCAATTTGGGTATGGGGCTTCTGGAAGGTTCTTCTACTATTCCTGTAACTTTGCTGTACTTTTGAAATGACATTGAAAGCAAAAAGGTAAAAAAATACAGACTAATTAGAAATGGCGGAAAATTCAGAAAAGCACATAGCAGCCTAAGTAATCTCATCTTTCAGAAACAACCATGTTGAGCCATTTGTCGCTTCTTCCCAGGCTCCTTTCTGTGCCTTTTACAGTATCCAGAATGTACTGGCCAACCTTTTAACTTGCACTAAGTGACATGTTTTGAGCGCTCCTTACGGTTATGGATACACATTGTCAAGGAGGCCTGACTCGCTTACTAACATGTTTGGTTTGGCAATCGGGATTCTACTCCTGATATGTGGGTGTTTGACAGCGTTTCGGCAGCAGCTGCTGAGTGTGTTTTCCATAACTGCCAGGCGCTGCTCACAGTCACAAGCCCTGNCGCGTGGGTGGCTCAGTTGGTTAAGCGTCTGACTCTGGCTCAGGTCGTGATCTCATGGTTCATGAGTTCAAGCCCCGCATCAGGCTCTGTGCTGACGGCTTGGAGCCTGCTTCGGGTTCTGCGTCTCCTTCTCTCTGCCCCTCCCCCCATCATAGTCTGTCTCTCTCTGTTTCTCAAAAATAAGTAAATGTTAAAAAAGTTAATAAAAAAAAGAAAATCAGTGGGAACGTGAAATATTTTTAAGTCTCTGATACTTTGTCTCTCTCTGAGTTATCTTTAAGGCAAGACTGTTCAAGAGCATTGCTAGTGAAATGTTGAGCCAGATCATTCTTTGAGGTGATGGCTGCCTTGTGCATTGCAGGGTGTACAGCGGTACCCCTGGCCTCTCCCTACCAGGTAGCGTGACCAGTTCCCCTCCACCTCCACTCGTAGTCCCAAATGCCCCAAATACTGATGACACATGTCTCAGGGAGTGGGCAGTGGGGAGGGGGATATGCCCCCATTTGAGAACCATTGTTCTAAAATCAGAAAGCACGGAGGGAATGCGACCCATTCATAATTTCATTTCCTCATTGGAACAGACTGGGTTGGATCGATGGGAAGAAAAAGCCCTGAGGCCACAAGTAACTTCTACCTCGGCTTCCTCAGTGGTTAAATGGCAGGATCGGCGCCTGTCCTGGCTGCCTCTCCTGAGGCTACAGGACTCGTGCTATGTAACAAGTCTATACAGGGCTCGCATACAGCTGCCGTGCGAGATGCTTCAGGGTTCTCTTGGCATGAGACGCAAACACACAGCAAAGCCATTTTATAAATTCAAGAGTCCATAAGTGAATGTGAGGATTTATTATTCCCATGTTCAAGTTGTTGCCAAAATGTCTATAGATCTAGGAAATTGTGGCAGGGACAATATTAGGTTTGGTCTCACCACACCTGTTTTATTTTTCTTCTGGACTTGCAGGAAGCCTCTATATCCCAGGCTCCCTTGCAGCAAGGTGGGCCATGAGACTGACTTCTAGCCGAGGGAGTATTGGTGGAAGTGAGGTTGTCACTTCTAAGCCTGGTCCCTAAAGGTTTCTGGGTGGGGGCCACATAATCTTTTTATTCATTAGTTAGCTGGATTCAGTCTAGAAGGCTCTGGCTCCTAGGGGACGATAAAGCTGCTAGACAGGAGACCTGGTCCCTGGAAGTCCATGTGAAGTATAGCTTCTCCCCAATACACTGACAGAAGCAAGACATAAGACTCCTCTGTGTTCAGCTCTGGGATCTCAGAGGCTCTTTTTACACAGCAATTAGCCTCTCCTGACAGTTGTAGGTGTACCAGCAAGCAGCCTTGAGAAAAACCTTGAGGAAAAGGCAGAACAGATAAGATTCTGTCAAGAGTCATTCATGGGCAGAATCCACAGACTTCTCTGAGGAACCAGGGTGTTCCCACCTCTGCGGCCTTGGGTCATCTCAGTCTTACTCCCAGAATTCCTCCTCTCGCTAGCGTCTCCATTCATATCAGCATTGTTTACTCTTTTTTTGTTTTTTTTTTAATGTTTTTATTTATTTCTAGGAGAGAGAGAGAGAGACAGCGTGAGCAGGGGAGGGTCAGAGAGAGAGGGAGACACAGAATCTGAAACAAGCTCCAGGCTCTGAGCTGGCAGTCAGCACAGAGCCCGACGTGGGGCTTGAACCCACAAACTGTGAGATCACGACCCAAGCAAAAGTCGGACGCTTAACCGACTAAGCCACCCAGGTGCCCCTGTTTACTCTTCCTGGTCAAGGACCACCTCTTCCAGGAAGGCTTCCTTAACCAGCTATGATAGAAGTAGTCTTTCCCTCCCATGAACTCCAGTTCTGATCTGTAATGTTCTGATCGTTTTGTTTTACAGCCCCTTGTCAGCCTTTTCCTTTGATCAGAGCTGACCCTTTTAAAGGAATATCCCGTGTCGTATTGACCCTTGCACCCCCAATCCTTAAACATAACAACCTCATAAAATAAAAATACCAGCATACTATTAACACATGGGTTTAATGTACAGCTTTAGCCAAGAACGGGCCAAAATCATCAATAGGAAGCAAAATTCCAATGACACTAGTCATTGTGTACCATTTGTTGAGTGCTTAACCAGTGCAGGGCTCTGTGACGGGGCCCTTGACATAGACCATCTCATAGGACTCCCTCAGTGGCCCTGTGGATGTTACCTTTACTATCCCCGTTCCCAAAGCCACACCCTAAAAGCTCGATGTATCACAAAAGCTCTGCCCAGAAAATCTGCCCAATTTTTCTCTCTGCCCCTGCACCGCTGAGGCCAGCTGTGGGCCCACAGGAGAAGATGTGAATAGTAGGGCGCAGCTCTTTGTCCATAAAATGGTGAAGGGGGTGGGTGAGGTGTTTCATGTAAAGCACTCGGCACAGCGGACTGTGGTCATGCTGGACAAGCATTTGTGATGTGATCAGTACAGTTTGGGATGGGATATGGCCCATCGCGTCCTCATCTCACCCAGAGAAATAAATGTTTCCCGCCCATAAGCCAATGGAAACAGAAGGTAGAGATTTTTGAAAACAAGGCATACCACCATCAGCAGTGGCAATCAAAACTTGAATCAGGGGCGCCTGGGTGGTGCAGTCAGTCGAGCGTCCGACTTCGGCTCAGGTCATGATCTCATGGTTCGTGGGTTCAAGCCCCGCATCACACTCTGTGATGATGGCTCAGAGCCTGGAGCCTGCTTCAAATTCTTTGTCTCCCTCTCTTTCTGTCCCTCCCCAACTGGTGCTCTGTTTCTCTCTCTCTCAAAAATAAACAAACATTAAAATATTGTTTAAAATAGGGGTGCCTGGGTGGCTTAGTCGGTTAAGCGTCCGACTTTCACCTAGGTCATGATCTCGCGGTTTGTGGGTTCGAGCCCCGCGTCGGGCTCTGTGCTGACTGCCAGCTCAGAGCCTGGAGCCTATTTCGGAGTCTGTGTCTCCCTCTCTCTCTGACCCTCCCCTGCTCACGCTGTCTCTCTCTCTCTCCTAGAAATAAATAAAATTAAAAAAAATTGTTTAAAATAAAGTCAAAAAATCTAAAATAGAAAAACTCAGATCCAGAAAGGAAAACTTTTCCAAAGTTGCTTCAGAGAATTTTCTGGTATCTAATATGGGACTTAGGATAGCTCTTCATACAGCCCTCAGAATAAAGTAAGTCTGCAAGGGCATTCTCGGATGCCCTTTCAGAAAAAGCAACATTACATCATTAAACATGTTTTGTTTTTTTTCTAATACTGAACAGGCATAATAACTACATTTGCAAAAATGTATAGCGCCAGTAGCTGCCATGGTGGGTGGATGATAGCCTGCAAACTACCGGTGGCTTCACCCTTTCATAATAGAAAAGCAGCCTTGGGCATGACTGTGCTCTTAACCATGAAACAGTTTGTGGATGTCAGGGTGAAACATGGGCCTGATTCACTTTTTCAGGTCATAGCATTCTTAGGGAATGTGTAGAACATTGGTCCTAACTTACAAACTCTTGCCAGCCTTGTGGCCTCTTATGTTCTACCAGCTCTGTTCATTTATCAACTCAGAAATTTTTTTTTTAGGGAATATCAACTAGAGAGTTTGGGTTCCTGGATAACTGCTTGTATCCAAGGGCGAAATGCTATAATCTGGGATTGCCTATTATAGCTGCGTGACCTCTAGCAAGTAACTTAACTTCTCTAAGCCTGATTCTTATCTTTAAAATGGAGAAAATGGGGGCGCCTGGGTGACTCAGTCGGTTAAGCGTCGGACTTCGGCTCAGGTCATGATCTCACGGTTTGTGGGTTAAAACCCTGCATCGGGATCCAAGATGACAGCTAGGAGTCTAGAACCTGTTTCGGGTTCTGTGTCTCCCTCTTTCTCTCTGCCCCTCCCCTACTCATGCTCTGTCTCTGTCTCTCTCAAAAATGAAATAACATTAAAAAATGTTTATAAACAAATGGGGGAAATAATAATGCCACTCTACTGGATTGTTATCGAAGTTTAAGAGAGATTGTCAAGTAAATTGAAAGCTTACAGCCAAGTGGCCAGCACATAAGCGGTTAGTAATGATAATTATTATGTTATTGCTGGTGTTATTAACACTGATAGTTATATAAAAAAGCACATGTTACTCTCTTACACCTGAAATTGCACACTCTGGGTTCTTTAAATGAGTAAAACTGGATACACGAACACTAATACGTGTGCTTGTGCATGTGCTCACGCGTGCATGCACACATGCGTGCACGGGATCTTTACAGGACATACTCTCCTGCTTTTCTGGCCCGTTGGTTGGGCCTCACAGGTCAGCACAGCTCGGCCCCCTCTTTTCTCCTTACACATCCTCTCTCGCCTTCGCACTTCATTACCTTTGATCCACCTGGTCACAGCAGCAAAGTTCTTACCACTCCTTCTGCACTGACTCCCGCCTCCTGCCCATGTGGGCTCTCAGCAGCCCATAATCTTCTTATCACACTTCATCTGTCTCCACACAGTGTGCTTCCCCCAACTCACTGCAATTTTCTTCCTGAAGCCCCCTCTCTTCCCGTCTTCCCACCACTCCATCATTTCAAATNTGTTTCAGGAATCTTCCTGCCTGATTTTTTTTGGCTGTGATTCCCCACCTTGGGCTCGGCTGGCCTGATGGGTCACACAGCCTTCCTGGCAGAAGCCCGCTGTCTGATCCCACTTGGTTAGAGTTTTAAAGAGCCAGTTGGCTACTTCTAGTCAAAATAGCCTACGTTTATTGAGTCTCTATTATGTGCCAGCACATGCTACCTGCATTATCTCAGGTAGGGGCGGCAGGAGCCACGGTTATTCCTAACTTGGTAAGTGACAGCGCCAATGCTCAGAGAAGCCGAGGAGCTTGTCCCCATTATGGAAGTAGTAAGTGGGGAGCAGGGATTTCATCTTGGGTGTGCCTGACTCCAGACCCCTTGCCTTGAACCTGAGCGAAACCCAGTGGTCAGACTGTTGGAACAATGAAGGCCTTGGTGGTACTTTTCCTCATTCCCTGCGCAGGAATTAGCCGTTCACCGAAGCAGGGGCAGGAAGGAACCTCTGAGCACCCTCTTCCCAAAGCCATTGCTGACACCTCGCCTCCTCCCTACCCTTTGGTTAAATTGTTCCGATCTGTTTCCATGACTGTCGTCCTTTACCTGCCTCCTTCTCCCCCTTTCCTGACGGTTACTTGCCACGTGGCATGTAGTAGAAGTTAAATTTGAGAGAGGATCAGGACACGGTATTCATTCATTCATTTATGAAAGGCAGACGGCCACATGCAGTGCCTCATTTAGGATGGAGTCTTGGAATCCTGACCACCCTATGTTTTCCCTGAGAGCAGACCTTGAGAGCTTGTTTGGAGCTTCTAGAAGGAGAGCACAGCTACTCATCTCATATACCCTTGACCCAAGAATGGTCCTCCTCTGTCAGGGAAGATCATCCTCTTTGACCGAGCAGGCAGCTCCGGGAGGGACGCACATGCGGCAGTGAGGGAGGAAAGGCACACCAGACAGATGGGCCGCATCACCCCTGACGACCCACGGGGTGACAGCCAGATCACCCTCACAGCCAGGACGTGAATGAGTTCCTGGCGATGGTGACAAAATTAACCCAGGAACAAAGTTCTACCACCTCCTCAGCCGCAGCCTGCTTTGGTTTGGTTTGCCAGGTAGCCCGATTCCCAGTCCCCCCAGCCCAAAAAGGGTCAGGCAGGAATTCACTCTGGGGAATTCCCCAGGGCAGGTCCCATAGGTGTTCTGAAGCCTCACTCAGGTGAGTCACTCAGCGGCTGCCTCCTCGTCCGACTCATACTGCCCGCAGCGGAGACGGGCGGCTGCTGAAGGGGTGAGCAGCCCTCACTCCTGGTCTGGGAGTCAAAGCCTGAACAATCCAGGGCCTGTCAGCGAGGAGGCGGTGACAGCCACTGCCGGAGGCCACGCGGCACTTCGGGAGCTCTGTATCTCGGGCCAAGCTTCCTGATAGTGGGTAGCCACCCAGCCCATCTGGTTTTCCTGGGACAAGGTAGTTGGTGTGGCTTTGTATGCAAATAATGCTACCAGCTAAGATCTACAAGGGCCCTTCTCTTCTTGCTCTTGTTCACTGCCTTACTCAACCCTCGCCACACCTAGGAGCAGCATCACACCGATTTTCACAGACAGGGAAACTGACAAGAAGAAATCAGAAGACACGCCCAAGGTCAATTAACCAAGAAAGGGCAGAGTGGGCTCCAAGTCTCGCTTGTTCAGATCAGGTGGGAAGCCCATACCACGTGGTCTGAAGGAAGAAATCGACAGCCTAGAGAGCAAGGGGACATTGTTGGCCTTCCCACTGTGACTGAAGGTCATTAGCTTTGCACTGCTGGGCAGCAAAGTGGTGGCCACCGTTTCTGCAATGGGTTCCATGTCTAAATCTACTCCTTAGCTCACTCCACACAGAGACGATTTTCTTTGCACCTGCTATGTACCGAGGAGTGAGCAGCGTATGTCAAAGTGAAGAAAACATGGTCTCTGCCCTCGCAACCAGACTGTGGGTTAGAGTCGGAGGTGACAGAGAAGCATGAATAGAATGTGGCATGTCACCACCGGCTGCGGGCCCCAAGGAGAGAGGAGTTCATTCCAAGGGGGAGGGGAGTCTCTGGGAAAGCTTCTAGGAACAGATGGCTGTTGAGTTGGTTCCTAAAGGGTAGTAGGTTTGGGACAGGTTGCTCCAGTGGATGACAGGGTCCCGGGCTGGCCTGGGATCGTTGGTTCCTGGACACCATGCTTGGGAGGCTCTGTGTCAAGAGTAAGGTGACCTTGGACAGTAGCAACAATTGTAAGTATCATAGGGCTTCCTTTGGACCTCTCTCCACAAAACACTGTGGGGTAGTAATTATGGGCTCTTACCGTGGGGAAACGAACCAGCCCCTTAGCCTGCCTCGCTTCCTGTCTGTGTGATTCTCCGTGCCTCAGTTTCTGCATCTGTAAAATGGGGCTAGTCCTCCCTTCTAGGGCCTGGCTCATAGTGAACGCTCATTAAATCAGGCTGCTATCATCATTCACCCTTATCATTTCCTTTTTTTTGGTTTATGTTTACTTATTTATTTAGAAAGAGAGAGAGAGAGAGAGAGTAAGGAGGGGAGGGGCAGAAAGAGAGGGAGAGAGAATCCCAAGCAGGATCCTTGCCCAGCATGGAGCCTGACATGGAGGGTCAATCTTATGATGGAGAGATCATGACCTGAGCCAAAATTAAGAGTCAGACGTTCAATTGGCTGAGCCACCCAGGCTCCCCCACGGTGATCATTTTTGTAGCCAGTGCCCCCGCAGGAGCAAAGGAGTCCAGTCACCATAGAAAGAACCCAGCTTTGACGTTCCCCCTTTCCCTAAAAGCACCTTTTTGTCTTCTCTTTAGCTGCCCTCTGGATTTGTAGGGTGAATGGTGCCCCATAAAAGGCAGCGCGTCAGGGAGCAGAGCTAAGCAGAAGGACTTGTGGTACGCAAAGGAATGCAAACCTCTCAGCCTGAGCCTCTCAGCCAAGAGAATTTGCTTAAAAAATGCATTTTCTTAAATAAATCTGATCTCAGCTCTGCCGCTTAGCCCTGGTGTCCTCTTAATTCGCAGAGGGTTTAAGAGTACAAATTATATATATATATATATATCCCTTTCTGGCCTGGTGGGTTGCACACAGAAATCGGGGCGCCTGGGTGGCCCAGTTGCTTGGCTCAGTGGCACCCAACTCTGGATTTCGGCTCAAGTCATGATCTCACGGTTTGTGGGTTCAAGCCTCGCTTCAGGCTCTACACTGATCGTGTGGAGCCTACTTAGGATTCTCTCTCTCCCTCTATCTCTGCCCCTCCCCTGCTCATTCTCTCTCTGAAAATAAATAAACTCTAAAAAAAAAAAAAAGGAAACAGTGTGGGAGCTTCTTCTCCCTCCTCCCTCCTCCCCTCGCTCCCTCCTCCTCCTCCTTTTCTTTCTCTTTCCTCTTCTTTTTGGAAACCTCCCTCCCTTCCCCTTTCTTGCCTGGGTTGGCTAAGAGTTTCAGGCCTCTCGGCATCCACCCTCAGGCGCCCTGGCTCTTAGGCGCAGCAGCCGCGTGACCCCCGCCCCCCCCACGGCTAACCCCACGGCTAGCCACCTGACTGTGGGGAGAGGCTGGGGTGGCCCGTGGGCCTGTGGCTGCGCACAGGACTCCTCAGATCCGAAAGCAGGACGTCGGTGTCCACCGGGGCTACCCTGGGGCTTCTGTCACAGCCGGGAAGGCCTGGTGGCCGGAGCCTGCGATGACGCAAGAAGATGACATAAGCCAGCTTGGAATGATCTGCCGTTACACCCTGGAAGAGCAGTGCGGTAGGTCCCAGGGAGGGCAGGGCCGTGCTCGCAGCTGCGCCTTCTCCCTGCGCTCGGCGACCCCAGCAGGCCGGTTCTCTTTATTACCATTCAGCCAACCTTCGCTGGGTGCCTGCTCCGTGCCAGGGGCCCCGGGGAAGGAAAACACNTGAGGGTGGGGACACAGACAGTAAACAAAAGCAAGCGACCCCGTATACAAACACAGAGCTGTGTAGTTACACATAGTAATGAAGCCGCAAGGCAGCAGGCAGGGTGTGATGCAGAACATAAGAGGGGCCCCTCCCTGAAACAGTCAAGGAAGGAGAGTCCTGGGCAAAGGGGCATGTAAGCCAGGAGGGGGAGAAGGGCTGAGTGTGGCGGGAGGAGAGGAGCACCCAGGACCAGGGCCCGGGTAGGGGTGTGTGCTGGAGAGAGCCCAGGGAGAGAGGGGCAGGANGGGTCTGTGTAAGCCTGAGTGGGGATGGGGGGGACGGGGGGGGTTGGGGGGAAGGTTTTGAAATTAAGGAGGCGGCACCAGGGAGGCTCAGTCGGTTAAGCATCTGACTCCTGATTTCAGCTCCGGTCATGATCTCACAGTTGGTGAGTTCGAGCCCCGTGTCGGGCTCTGGGCTAATGGCGCAGAGCCTGCTCGCGAGTGTTTCTCCCTCTCTCTCTGCCCCGTGCCCCACTCACACTCTCTCTGTCTCTCTCAAAAGCATACCGAAGTAAATTTTAAAAATTGTTCAAGTAAGTGGGGAGGTGATGTGGACGTCAGTGAACAGCCAGAGCTGCTCTGGGGCAACAAGGTTTTTGTTGTTGTTGTTGTTGTTTATTTTGGTGCTTTGTGCTTGTTTTCGGTGGGTTTTTTTGTTTTGTTTTGTTGGGGTTTTTTTTGTTTTTGTTTTTGTTTTTAAGGTTGGCCAGTTTCTGGCTTTTTCACAATGTACTTGGTAAATCTGCGGGATGTTAAGGCCACTGAGCCAGACCTTCGTAGCAATATCAATAAAAATATCTGATCTCATCCATCAGAGGGCTAGGGACCTGGGGAGGGGAGGAGCGCCAGACATATGGCCTAACTTGCACAGAAACTCACAATGCTTACATTCCTGGGTGTGTCTGTTCATTAAACATTGAAATAGCACTTACTACAGGTTATGATGACCATAGAAGGCAGGTACAATTTCTAGGGAATGCTGTCATTTTTCTAGGAGAAATAAAAATATAGCAAAGCTCATTTTGGAGCCCTGCCCATCTGGAATTTGCAACCTACCCCTGGGCGTTTCTGTGAGGCTAAGGTGAGGTCACGAATGCAACAGCCAAACACATAGTAGGTTCTTAAGAAATATCTGTTTCCCACCCCTTTTCCCTTTGTCTACAGAAAATAGGTTTTCTAAGCAGAAAATTTCAATCACTTTAGAAACTCCCATTCAGGCCCAATTGCTGGGCTAATTATAAATCACTCCTTTTTATTCATTAAACCAGAATCCCTGAGGGCCCCTACAAAGGTGTGTTCTGTTGGACTAATTCAAGGCCCTCTGTGTTGGCAGACCTCCTTTGTCATTCTGGTGTTGGGGGACAGGCCTAACAGGTGTCTTTCAGCTCAGCTGGGTCATATCAGGTTCTTACTAAAAATGCTTAAATTTCAGAAAACATGTTCAGGCTCACAGTCTCACCAAATCCATGCAAGGCAGAGAGGTTATAACGCGGTTCCTTTAAACACAGGCAGATTAAATGTATCTTTCCTTAACAGCAGTCCAAATCAGAGAGGTTTGGATGTTTGTTTTAAGAAATTGTTGTTTCATTGGATAAGGTGAGATTTCACTCTTAGAACAGGCTCGTTTGGGCAAAAGCTCTTCACCACACACTGAACGTTGTGGTTGGAGATTATATTCTAAATGGCCTCCTTGAAGTCAGCTGGCGCAGTTACCTTGCATGAAAAAATATGAATATGATGTTTTTGTTAAATTGCAGAACAGTATCTTTGTGGTGAAAAAAATAACTGTACCCATAAATATTATTTTAAAAATGTGAACATGTAATGAATTTGAATGCTTCTATATATAGTCTAGCCAGACTGATTCAAAGGATTTATGTTGGTCACAATTTTTAAAGGGCACTTTCTGAATTCAATAATGGTTTACAAAAGAGAGCTTTGAGGTCCTTCGGGGTACTTTTTCCCAACACCCCGTCTTTGCAAAGCCCTGCTCAAAGCTCGCTCTTGCTCTTGATGGTTATAAAAGGAATAGTATGGCTATTACTGTTAACACTTGAGAGGTCATGGTACTTGATGGGTCTATTTTGCTGGAGAGAGTGTGTGGCCTCTAGTTTTGGGGTGTCCAGGGGGCCAGAGAAGGCAGATCAGACAGAATGGACACTCTGGACCCCCACTCTAGACCCTCTTTCTAACCTTTTCCACCATGGGATTACATTCTTAAAAAACGCTGTGTTTCACTTAGTTTTAAATCACTGTCTGTTTGGAACTTCAGTGATGAGATTGCTTAGTTTAAATGAACTTTGGACTAATTTCCTCTCTGACCAACAGTGACAGGAGAGAGAGTCCCGTGTGGGCTCTGGCTTGAGTGGAAACCCTCTTGTTTAGAAATAGGTGAGGCTGGCCCAAATGCAAAGCAAAACATAAACAGCAAGAGAGAAAAGACAGAGATATAGATCGATGGAACAGAATAGAGAGTGTAGGAAGACACTCACACATGCAGGGTGAATCGATTTTTGACAAAGGTGTAAAAACAATTCAGTGGAGAGAGGATGGTGCCTTCGATGAGCGGTGCTAAAAGAATTCAATATCCATTTATTAAAAATTAACCTCAATCCATACCTCATACCTTATGTCAAAATTGACTCAAAATGAACCATAGATCTAAATATACAATGTAAAGCTCTAAGACTTGTAGAAGGAATCATAAGAACATTTTTGTGACATTGGCCAGCAAATATTTCAGCACCAAAAACATGATCCATGAAAGGACAAACAACCTGATAAACTTGACCTCATCAAAATTCAGAACTTCTGCTCTTCACAAGACATTTAAGAAAATCAAAAAAATAATAAATAAAAATAAGAAACCACAACCCATTAGGAGAAAACATTTGCAAATCCTACATCTAATAAAAGACTTGTCTCCGGGACTCATGTGAAGAACTCTCCAACCAAGATAAGGAGGAAAGAAAAAAATGCTTTCTTTTTAAATGAACACAATGCTTGAGTAGGGTTTTACCAAAGAAGATACACAGTGCAAATAAGTTTATAAAAGATGCTCAGACTCAGTCATTAGAGAATGCACATGAACACTGTAATTTAAAAATCACAGCACAGTTATTTGAATGGATAGAAGGAAAGGAAGGAAGAAAGGAAAGGAGGGAGGAAGAAAGGAAGAGAGAAAGAAAGAAAGAAGAGAGAAAGAAAGAGAGAAAGAGAGAAAGAGAGAAAGAAAAAGAAAGAAAGAAAGAAAGAAAGAAAGGGAGAAGAGAAAGAAAGAAAGAGAGAAAGAAAGAAAGAGAGAAAGAAAGAAAGAGAGAAAGAAAGAAAGAGAAAGAAGAGAAAGAAGAGAAAAGAGAAAGAAGAGAAAGAAAGAGAAAGAAAGAAAGAAAGAAAGAGAGAAAGAAAGAGAGAAAGAGAGAAAGAAAGAGAGAAGAGAAAGAAGAGAAAAGAGAAAGAAGAGAAAGAAAGAAAGAGAGAAAGAAAGAAAGAAAAGAAAGAAAAAACAACCACCCTGACAATATGCAATGTTTGCAGAGACATGGAGAAGCAGAGTTCTTAGCCACTGCCAATGGGCTCCTAAATGATCCAGCCACTTTGGAAACCAGTTTGGAAGTTTCTTATTAAATTAAACATATACTTGACATAAGGCTCAACGATCCTACTTCTAGGTATCGCTCAAGTGAAAGAAAAGCTTATGTTTACACAAAAACCTTAGGGGAATGTTTACAGAAGCTTTATTCATAATCACTGAGGCTGAGAACACCTCCCATATCCCTCAGTTCGTGGAATGGGTAACCTGTGACAGACGCATGCAGGGGCCCACTCCCTCAAAGGTACGCCAGGTACCGTCACGTGTGATGTCACGTGTATGTCACATAATGTGATTAAGAGGGGCACTTCACCTCTGTAGAGTTGTTCTCCCCAAACCCAGGGGTATGAAAAACAAGAAAAGAATGAGGCATGGTTACTCTTTTTCTGGAATAGAAAAAAAAGCGGGGGAGGGGGGACATTAACGGGAAAAATGATTCCAAATAAAGTGGGGAGTTCAGTTAATAGTAATATATCAATGTTGGTATCTTCGTTCATGTCATGGTAATGTAAGAAGGTAACATTTGCCAAAACTACCACCTGTGAAGGGTACATAGGAACTTTGTATTCTCTTTGCAACTTTTCTATAAATCGAATTATTCTGAACTAAAAAAAAAAAAACACATATTTTTAAAAATAGGTACACTGGCCCCATAGCAAGCACTCAGTTGTGATGTTTACGGCTATTCTCTTGAGGTGAAATCATCGATAGGCAATATAGACTATACAACATCCATCTTAGGTTGTATAGCAACTCATAGATGGTAAAAGACTCTTAGAAAGGTCATTTCACACATCAAGTAATAACAGTTCAGAGTTAGAAGGGAGGAAGCCCAAGAAAAAGAATCAAGAGAAGGAAAAATACTGGTGATCAAAATAGAAATAACAATTTTAAGAATTGTAAAAGTAACAGTCATAAATAACAGTAAGCCAAATCATATAACTCAAGCCCTGTTCTAGGTGCTTCCACATGTCCTCTGATTCATGACCACCCTACAGGACATTTTATAATAGTCTGTCTTGCAGAAGGGGAAATGGAAGGTCAGAGAGGTTAAGCAACTTGCTCAGGATCCCACAGCTTGCAAGGCCGAGTCCCTTAATCCCAGGAAAAGAAAGGGACCTTGAAGTCATTGAGCACCTACCCTGTAGCAGGCAAGATGTCAAATGTCCCTTGAACCTTAACTCATTTTATTCCCCACACAATTCTACAAGATCTGTATTGTCATCCCAAGTTCACCAATAAGGAGCTCAAGGTCCAAGGAATCCTCCTGTAGCCCAGCTGGCTGGCGGCAGAGCTAAGATTTGAATGTGGGTCCGCTGGGTCCCGATCCTATGCTTTCTCTGTCAATCTAGTTTTCTTTCAATACCAGCAGAAGCAACTAGCATTCTGGAGGCTGCATCTTTTCATTCACTTTTTATTCCACATTCAGGAAAGGTTAGCGTTCCTTTCAAATGGCTTCTACTATTTTCTATCCTACGAGCAGAAAAAGATGTCTTCTATCCATAATTCCTTAAGATGCAGGGAGCTGACCCAGGGCTTTTAAGATCCTTAGGACACAGGATGACAATCATGTCCATTTTACAAATTTCGAAATTCATCCAAATACCTAGAAAGTATTAACAGAGTCAGTGAGATGTTAACATGACAATATTAGCTGTGGCTGATGCCTGAGGCTTCGGCCAAGCTCTTTACTGCCCACAGCCAGAGGGTATGAAAAGTGTTACAAGTATTTAGACATATTGGGGAAACATACAAAGCGATCATCTGTTTGTATCTCCCTCCCATATGTGGCCACAAATGGAACACATTGTAAAGGTTACGGGAGATCAGGAGATTTAGTGAACTGGGCACAATACAGCTTTGTGGTCCGGTTTATTTTCTCATGACAGTGTAAAATATAGATTGAGATAAACTAAAATCCCTCATATTTGGTTTTATAGCTTAAATTCATAAATTCTCTGCATTCATTAGAAAGCGATGTACTATCCGCACCCACTTGAAAAGATAGCATCCCGAGGGGCAGATACAAGGATATTAAAAAAAAAATCCTGATCAAAGAAATATTGCTTCTTTTCTCCTCTCGTTGAGCAGATGTGCAATGTGTCCAGAGAAAGAAATAGAAAAATTCCTGAGTGATTTATTTGATGAACCTAGTTTTAACCGAGGTTGTATGCCTGATATCATGACGGGGGTTATTAGTTTCTAGTTGAAAATGACCAGAGAGAGTCCTGTTCACTTCATCAATATGGTCCATTTATAGGTTGTCAGGGAGGCGCAGTGCTCTGTCTGAGAGTTATTTCTCTATTAGATGGTTGCTGCCTTTACTGTGAGGACTTCTGGCTATTTAAGAAAACCCAGACCAGAAAGGCATGCCTGTTCTATCCTAGCATTTAAGACATTAAAAGCAGATGCATCACTTAGAAAAATGAGTCTTTTAGTCAAAAGCCCCCTTGCCACAGAAAAAGCCACCACAAAAGCCCCCTTTTTCTACCAAAAAAAGAGAAAGAAAATAGTTTTTAAAACACTATTTTTTCTAGGAGGAAAATGGACTTCCGCTTTTGCTTAAAAAAAAAAAAAATGCTTTGTATAAGTTAGGGGTTCCCAGACTTCATGAACCAACAACCATTTATTTTTAAAAATTGGCAAGGGGAGGGCTCCACTGAATGGCCAAATTAAATTAATTTTGCCAAATAAACTTGTAAATATCCCCGCCACAAATGTTATATATTGTCTCCATCATTCTCTAAAGGACACTTAATCACACACATACACACACACACACACACACACACACACACTTGAAAATAACATAAGCATTTTAAAAGAATGCAGTCTCAGAAAGGAACTCTTCCTTTCTGTGAAAAACAGCCCAGAGGCGCTTTCTCCACAGACTAAAGAAGCTATTATCACTTATGAGTGGATGATCCTTGGGAACCACTGGAGGATCTGGTAAAATCTGTGAGGACTGATACTAACGTTAGAGGTGAAAACTTCTCGTTCTGAAAAGTTTCTGGAATTCCATAACACGTCACGAAATTGTTACAACATGAACAGAAATAGAAATAATAAGAACAAAATAATGATATAAGGAGGTGGTACCATTATTTAGTATATGCTGGATGCCAGCTCTTTACAATGGGCTTGCCATGCTGATCTATTTTAATCCTTGCAAGAACCTATGAAATCAGTATTACTCTGGTCACTATCTGGATGAGACGATGGTGCCTAGGAAAGTCACACAGCTGGCCCAAGGTAGTAAATGACCGAGCCAACCTTCCTCATCCAGTTCCTCGGAGTCTGAAGCCCACGCACCAACCACTCTGCACCCAGCCTCCTTCAGATTCTGCACAATTGCACTTATTTGACCATGGGTCGCTAGTCCCCACATGCTCTCGGGATCACGTTTCTTGTCTTCAAACCCTCAAAGTCACCAGGCATAGTGCCTGACAAGCAGTAGACAGTGAATGCCTATTTCTAAACAATTGAATAAATGGGGGCTTCTAGTTCGGGAAATTTGTTTTCAAACATAGTGTGGTATGAGGAGTAAACGGGATTTAAAAAAAACCTTAAAAACAAAAATGAGAACATACATGTAAAAGGCTTAAAATCGTGCCTGACACAACATAGGAAGGCCTTGGTATATGTGAGTGGCTTTCATTATGGGGGTTAAGAAATGAGCTTCCCTTTGAGAAAGCGGTCTTGGCTTGGTCTGCAGATGAAGTACTCGAGAGAGGAATCGTTTCACCAAACATCTTCTATGGAAGGATTTTTTTTTTAAATCAGAAATTGCAATTTATAAAATTCTCACGTGCGTTCCTTTTGCTCTATGCATTATCACTATAACACATTAGTAGATATATCGTATGATATATTTGCATCAATATATAACAGAATGCCCCTTATCTCATGGATGAAGGGTGTGTGACTTAATAATAAAATAGCAATCCTTAGGCCCTTCTTGATGAAAAAAATTTTAAAACAAATATTGTTTTAAATATTTCCAAAATTTCTCCAAATTTCTTTGGAGCCCCAAAGAAAAATTTTAACAGGTTGAAAATTGGAGTTCTCTGGTGTTTAAGACAAAAGTACAAACTCTTATTTGAAAACCAGAATTGACCGTTGCAATTTAGCAAGAGCTCCCTGACCTTCTCTGTGGCTATTCTTTATGGATATCCTTTCGAACTCAAGCTTAGAAATGTAGTTTTCACTTAAGTCCAGGGTGCTGTGAAAGCTGGAATCACAAGTGAGATTACGTTACTGGCATCAGGGGCATTGCATTGTTCTCCCATACCTTGCTGGAAATTTCCCAAGATAGTAATGAGAAAACGATTACAAGATCCATTTGTCTCTGGCTTCTGCACCCTAAATACATTACAAGGGGTGCCAGGGACCGTCATTCCCAAAGAATGCCCCGGGGACCAGATTGAGAAGGTGATGTTCACACTGCTTTTCATTTCAGTTAGCAATATTCCTGGCCTCCCCTGAAGAGATATTTCCCTGAGCATAGCAGTCCTGGCTGCTGAAATGACTTCTAAATCTCTTCCATCAGCAGGATGGAGGGACAAGGAGACCCTTCGGATGGGCCACAGTGCTGAAAGTTGGGGTTACCCACTGTAACAGCAAAACTTATAAATGCCCTAGTTCAGCAGGTTATACTGTGGATAACAACTTCATTGTGTTTTGCCTTATAAAACAATGAGAGTTTCTCAAAATAAAAAGAAGAAAATTAAATTTGGGATAAATGGATTTACTTTTCCCCAGGCCAACACAGGCTCATTTCTGGCACACCGTACCCTGTGTTTGGGCACAATGTGATTTCTGTATAGTCAGCTTTACTCTGTGATACATGGAAGTAACCAACCATTTCCTATCTTTGCTCAGAGACACCGAAATGTTAGGGACTTCAAAATCACGAACAGTTAAATACTTCTTGTAATGTCATCTTATCAGTTAGACAACATCGTCCCTGAGTTTTGTAAAAATAAGTTCATAAGTATATATTTTAAGAACACTAGGTCAATTAAGAGAATATTTCTGATATTCAGATTTATTATTTATTATTTATATTCAGATAGAAAAGATGATCTTTCATACATAGGTATGCATAGAAAAAGGTTTTTTTTCTCCACAGATCACATCTATTTTCCAAAGCTATGAGTCAACTAAGAGCATCTTTTTTTTTTTTTTTTTTACAATTTCTTCATGAATAAATTAGGCAGAAAAATCCTATAGTAGCATCAACTTTGCCTGTGTAGACCACCCTCGTTCGGGGATAATAGAATGTCCCTGATCATTTCAACCATCTGTGCATTAAATGTCCCTCAGATGAGGAAGAACCAGACCCTTGTCATTTGAAATGCCACTTGAAGGAGACTCATGTTAAGGACACAGAAAACAAAGATGATGTTTGTTTTGTTGTTTTCAAAATAGCCTCAAACACTTGGTGCCTGGCTGGCCCCAGCCTTTTTGCAGCAAATTAAAAAAAATTTTTAAATTAAAAAGAAAAGAAAAAAAACCTCTTCTCTATACTAGATCAGGCACCCAAGGTTATTTTGTTAAAAAGCTGGGTCCCGAATCAGCTACTTCTCCTCCCCCGCCCCCCCCACCGCCTCCTTTTCAATTTCCTTTAAAGGTTTTTGTTTTTGTGGGTTTTCCAACCAATGCCGTTTGCACTTGTGAATGATAATGAATTGGTGCTTTTAGAGGAACTTGAACTTCTTGGATAAAAGATGTGCTCCATGTTTAAGTCGTTAACGTTGACATGATTCTCTTCAGAGTTTGGCCCTATTAACTTGATTCTTGGGTCGCTGTTTATTGTCCTAGTCTGTCACAGAGCTTCGTGGCAAAAGGTCACATCAGAACGAAAGAACCCAAGTGATGCAGACAGAATGACTGATCTTCTTGGGATGAAATAGCTGCTGTCATTTGCGCTCAGTCCAGGATGGATGACAAAACTGCTCTTCACTGCAACACGGGGCAGATTATTGTCAAGCTCTGTTAAAAATCTGCAAATGTGGATATGTATCGGTATCCTTAAACAGGTCCCTGCCCTCTGAGTCTGAGATTCTACTTCTAATTCTTGGAAGGATCCAGTAAAACACGCAAAGATTTATGTTCAAGGCTGTTCATTCCAGCTTTGTTTATAAAAGCAAAAACCTGATGACAATCTAAATGTCCAACTATAGGGGCTTATCTAAATCAATTATATTACCCTACGTGATGCCACAATCCAAAACCATACCTTCGAATAATATTTACTAAATACAGGGGGAAAAATCACAACGTATTGTTAAGTAAATTACACAGTTAAGAAAATACAGCAGTGAGCCAGGTTGTATGACACATGACATATTTGTGTATAGGTAACCACAAATCCTGCCTGCTTTCTCTGCACTTCCCAGTGGGTGTGCGGGGAAGAGGGAGGGGACCCATTATTTTTATTCATTCTTGATATTTTGCCGTATTTCCTACATTTTCTACCTGAAACACAGATTTCTTTGATAACTAAAACAACCACCACCCCCAAACTCCATAAATGTTACTTGTGAAAATCAGCAAGGATGCAAGCCCTTGCAATTACATATTTAATTGGCGGCACAGGTCCACGGTCAAGTACGTCCACGGCCCCCTTGCTAACCTGTCTCACTCGGCTGTTCCAGGACGTGTATATAGTTGTCAAATGGAGGTCCCGTAACACGCCGTTGTAGCTCCCAGCCCTTTATTAATGCCACATGTGCTCTTGTAAGGTTAAGTTATTAAGTGATAGACAATAATTGTCTCTACTCCAAAGTAGACATTTCATTTCACTCGGCTCATGTGGATCTACTTCGGTATCATTTATCACGACGGCTTTTTAAGCACCATCTCAGTGGGCTGCTTCTCTGGTCCCTCCCTTTGAATGCAAGCCGACCTAAACGGCCCCAGTAAGAAATTAAATATAATTACCTATGGAATCGCACCGGGCAAAATGGGATCGCGTCAGCTTCCCAAGTGGAACGAGGCGTCTGGAGGCCCCTCGTTCTCGTTCCTCCCCGGAGTTAACTTGCCTGCATTTCCTCCCTCGTGGAGAACGCTTACGTGCAGCCCCACAATGACCTGTTTAGTCGGTGGTGGAAAATTATGTCATTTGCAAGCAAGCTTTCAGCTGTGATATTTTATAATTGTTAAGATGAAAACGCGATAATCCTCTCCCCCTTCACATAAACTGCAATCCATCTTTAAACCTGTGATAATTCCTAAAACCTGCCGCTTAATAAACTAACAAACCCCAGGCCTATGTGATTTTTACGGGAGTCAATCTTTGATCAGCCAAGCTGAAATGGGTCTGATAAGGGGACGCCCTTCCACTCTGGGAGTCTCCACTTGAGTGGGTGATTGCCGCTTCCTCCTGGACCTCAAGTGCCAAATAAGCAGAAGTCTTCGCGAGCTTCTTATCTCTTTCACTTTCTTCTTGAGATCTCTGTCGCTTTAATCCGGCATGTCTGCTGCTGGTTAACAAGGAAATCCTATGTCAATTATCGCCAACAACTTCCTGCTGCGTAGCAGTGGGGAATCAAAGCGTTGGAGAGCCTTTTCACACCAGAGAGCGGTGCAGGGCCTAATTAAATGGCCCTCATATCCTGCAGCCCGGTGGAAGCCACATGATAGATAGCTAATGAAAGATAGCCTAATTTTGCTGAGCACCGTTTGGAGGCTGGTGGGCTGTCCAGCGGGCTGCAGTGAGCCCCCGGGTGGGACTGCGTGGGTTGTTTTTTCTTTTCCCACGGCTGCTGAAGTTCGTGTGTCTGTTGTCGGCACTGGACAGCGGGATGGGAAGGGAGCCAGCCTTCGGGAAGATTGCATCTCACTGGAGCTGTTCTAGAAATCAGAGGTCCGAATGGAAAGGGGGAGGGACGTTGGGGAAGATACTGCCCCCCGTGAAGTTCGGGCCCAGAAGGAGACCCCTACCTATGGAATAGCTCACCTGGCTGGGACATAAAAGAGTCCCCCTCCCACCGAGGAATTCGCAGCTAATATGATGCTACCTTTAAAAAATCATTTTGTAAGATCACTGCAAACCATTCCCTACAAATGGCATTCTTGCTGTATAGACAAACTAATCTCTATATAATTCTATACACAGCTATCTAGTAACTACATGTAATAATTAATATATACTAATATATAACTATTACAATTCTGTAACGAATATATAGTCCATTTTGTTTTTAATCTTTGTGACATTTTCCCTGGCTAGAGCAGTGGTTCTCAAAGTGAGGTTCCCTGGGCAAGCAACTTGACCTGGGAACTTGTTGGAAATGCAGATTTCTCGGGCCCCACTCTAGACCTACGGAATCAAATGCTCCAGGGGTGAAACCAGGAACCTAGATTTTAACATACCCTCCAGGCAACTCTGAGGCTTGATAAAATTTGAGAGCCGCTGAGCCGGCACGTTTCTAAGAATCTCCTTGTAGATGGCCAGTTCGAGTTATTAATCTTAACATCACCATTCATTTAAAAAAAAAATCCAGCACGTTACATAATGGACACCCTCCGTTATTTAACCTGACTTGATGTCTGTCTGTCTTTTACCAAAATGCATATATACGAGGCTAGAACCACATCCTGAGTTGTGACTCATGACGTAGTACCTTACAGAGTGAGGCGATTTCTGCTTTAATTTAAGGAAGTAGGGGGTGACAAGCAGGGAGTGTATCCACTGAAATACTTAAATCAATTTCTCAGGGGTTGTGATTCTTAGGCTTTTGGATGAAAAACAAAGTTCAAGGTAACACATAGGGTTAGTTGCTTTTTATTTTGTAGTGGGCAATCTTTATCTTTGACATTTCATAAAAGTAAGGACATTTTAAAACCTGACTAAAAGATAATAGTAAGGACAAAATTTTAGAATAAACCCAGTCCTTTCAAGGAAATGAGTTTTTGCCTGTGAAAAGCTCATTACATTGCCTTTATTTTCATCTTTCAATAAAAGCTGTGTGTGTTCTTTGCTATGAAATGTTATCAGTTTCCCAGCCAATGTCAAGAAACGGCCAGTGTAGGGTTGATTTAAAAAACAGGGGTGGTGGACGCCTGGATGGCTCAGTCAGTTTAGCATTGGACTTTGGCTCAGGTCATGATCGCGAGTTCCAACCCTGCCTTGGGCTCTGTGCTGACATCTCAGAGACTGAAGCCTGCTTCAGATCCTGTGTCTCCGTCCTCTCTGCCTCTCTCTCTCCCAAAAATAAATAAACATTAAAAAAATTAAAAAAGAAAAAGAAAAGAGGGGTGGGTCATGCTTAAGCAGTAGGTCTTGACCACTCTTGACCTATGAAAATCATGCATAGGAGCTTTGAAATCTCTCCATGCCTGAGCTCCACCCCCACAGACTGATTTAATTGGTCTACTTTGACATCAGCATTTTTTTTTAAGTTTATGTATTTGAGAGAGAGAACACAAGTGGGAAAGGGGCTTATTTGAGAGAGAGGGAGAGAATGCAAGGGGAAAGGGGCAGAGGGAGGGAGAGAGAATCCCAAACAGGTTCCACGCTGTCAGCACAGAACCCGATGGGGGGCTCGATCCCACGCACTGTGAGATCATGACCTGAGCCCAAATCAAGAGTCAGGCGCTTAACTGACTGAGGTACCCAGGCACCCAGACTTCAGAATTTTATTTTAAGTGACAACTATTGCTTTAATGTTTGGAAACCATCTTGTACTACGGAACTTCTCAGACTTTCACGTGTGCACGCTTCCCCTGGGGGTCTCTCTGCAATGAATGCAGGTGCTGTTTGGTAGATCTGGGCTGGGGGCCCAATACTCTTCATGTCTAACCACGTGCCTGGTGATGCTGTTGCTGTTGCACTTGATCTTAGCCAAAAGGCTGAGAAGCGATGCTGTTGCTGTTGGTCACACGGTGAGTATAGAAGATCTGTAGCCCTTACCTCAGAGGATTTCCAAGCACCTCGCAGAAGCCCAGTGCCTCTCCTTGCACCAGCGGAGGGTCACCAGCCCTGATTTCCTGGGGAGGAGAGACCACCCTCTCCAGGTCAAGCTGGGAGCAACATCAGGGACATGGCTGAGTCCCTCTCGTGGTTTCCATATGTGCTTGGGGGCTACCTTGGCCGCTGGGTGGTAAAGCAGAGGCCTACATGTGGCTGAGACTCATGCTGTGTTGGTGGCCAGAGAAGTAGACGGAGGACAGAAAAATTATGTAGCCGAAGCCTGGTGCTTATATGATGACCCCAGATTTTCTTTGCTGGCCTGAGTACTTCCTAACAAGATGCTGACTCAGCCAGGACAGGATACCCTGACCCACTGAAGGCCTAAACAAGCCAAGATGATGCCCACAGCCAGCCTCAGGGACGTGGGCTCAAGTTCTATTTTTTTTTTTTTTTTTTTTTTTTGGAGAGAGAGACAGAGTGAGAGCAGGGGAGGGGAAGAGAGAGAGGGAGACACAGAATCTGAAGCAGGCTCCAGGCTCTGAGATGTCAGCACAGAGCCCGATGTGGGGCTTCAACTCACAGACCGTGAGATCATGACCTGAGCCAAAGTCGGACACTTAACTGACCGAGCCAGCCAGGTGCCCCTCAAGTTCTTTTTCCTGTACTATAACTAACGTCGTACATGACGTTGTCCCCTACCCGTTTAATTTTGCCCTAAACTTTGCACTACACTTCTCTTCCCTTACCCCTTATTATATCTGTGATCTTGGGCGGTTGACTCAACTTTCTGGGAAACTCAATGTCCTTATCTCTAAAATGGGGTAATATTAGCCACCTAAATCAGAGGACTGTTTTAAAGGTATTTTTTAGAGGTCTATTCATTTATTTTTGAGAGAGATTGAGAGAGGCAGAAAGAGAGGGAGAGAGAGAATCCCAAGCAGTCTCCATGTTGTCATCGCAGAGCCTGACCTGGGCTTGAACACACAAACCATGAGATCATGACCTGAGCCAAAACCAGAGCTAGACATTTAATTGACCTGGCTCCCCAGGGGCTCCCAAAGGGCCATGTTAGGGGTTAGATGAGGTGATACTTGGTAAGAACACTCTGGGAGTTATTCTGTCACACTGACAATCATCTGCCTGCTTGAGGACATTTTGGAAATCAGGTGGATTAGCCGTGGAAGAGACCTCAGAGGCCATCTGGTTCATCACACCCAATTTTACAGACAATGTCAAGTAAGTAGTATGAAAATAAGTAAAAAAAAAAAAAAAAGACTCTTGCTTAATAATGGTTTTTATGTAGTTTAAATTAGATGTTTCAGTAGTTGAACTCAGTTTAGCTCTTGATGTCTTACAATCTTTACATAGAACATTGCTATAGCAAATCACACACACACACACACACACACACCCCCCACACACATACACACACACCTACACCACACACACACACCACACACATACATACACCACACACACCCACACCCACCCACACA
>NW_027532585.1:4004135-4040574 GCF_008692635.1 Crocuta crocuta | reverse complement strand
CTCCTTTCACATTGAGAAGTTGTTTTTTTAATGTTATTTTTTTTTAACTTAGCTCCTTTAACACTAAGAAGTTTTTTTAAAGAAAATTTCTTTAACGTTAAGATGTCATTTTTAAGTAATCTCTACACCCAGTGTGGGGCTCAAGCTTACAATCCCTCGAGATCAAGAGCCGCACGCTCTACCAGCTGAGCCAGCCGGATGCCACTGAAAACGCTTTAGACCCTTGAGGTAATTTAGTGTCCGACGATCGTTTTAAAAAGTCTCACTTGTGCCCGAACGGATGCTGAAAGCGCAGGAAAATCATGCTGTAGGGAGCTGCCCACAGGCCCGGAGTGCCCTGCAGACAGCCGGGAAGGCTCCATCCATCCCTTCCTCTAGTGTTACTGAAGACAAGCTAAGTCCTGAGCAAATAGTGCTTCTCCCTCCCGTTTAGTACCCTTTGCCTCTAAATATAATAGTTGGCATCCAGTGGAGTTCATTCCTTCTCCAGCATTTATCTTGGATCGATCTTGAGTTCTCCTTGAACTCAGATGCTGTCACGTACCTCTCCTGCTTAATATTATTCAACATGTCCTCGACGTGGATAAAAGCCAACTTCCTCAGGAACATTATGTCCTAGTTTGGCCCCCAAATCACTTTGTTATTGTCACTGTTCCAAATAATATTGTGCCTCCTGCTGTTATTACCACTCGTTCCGCTGTCTTCACAAAATGCACCCATCGTTGACAAAGCGTTCACTGTAGCCAATCATTGTGCAAGGTCATTTAGGTGGACAACCCCACCTGTGACTAGATACTGCTGTTATCTTGATTTCACAGGTGAGAGACTGAGGCACAGGAAAGCTAGATGAATTGCTTCGCTGCAGAGTGAGGGAACTTGGACTGAGATTCACGGCACTGAGATGCTAAATGATTACAAACTGGATGCTGTAGCCCCAACCATCACAACTGCATCGCAGGAAGGAAGAAGGAGGAAACAAAGTGATAAAAGCCTCGCCTAATAGCCTTGGCCTTTGTGCTACTCTCATGACTTAGTCACACTCAGTCTCTCACATGCAGGGAAGGTTGGGAAATACAGGTGGTTTGGTTTTTGTTTTTGTTTGTGTTTCATTTTGGCATATGGCTCTCCTCAACCAAATCAGGGTTTTATTAGTGTGAAAAGGGGAAAGGGAAACACTGCATGAATTACCATCAGTCTCTGCCATGAGGCATGACATTCTCATCCATTCTAGGGGAAGAATTTCTTAATTCCCACTGTGGCTGAGGGAACCCCTACATATCAGGCTGGCTTTTTGCCTTCCAGTTTCTTCTCTGGAATACAAGCTAATTTGGAGTGTCAAGAGCCACATGTGTCACTTGTCTGGGAGTGGGAGTGGTAAGTTATAAAGTAGCCATAAACACGGTTACACAATTGGCTTCTCAAAAGAAGATGGACATTGGGGCGCCTGGGTGGCTTAGTCGGTTGAGCTTCCGACTTCGGCTCAGGTCATGATCTCACGGTTCGCGAGTTCAAGCCCCACGTCGGGATCTGTGCTGACAGCTCAGAGCTTGGAGCCTGTTTCAGATTCTGTGACTCCCTCTCTCTCTGACCCTCCCCTGCTCACGCTGTCTCTCTCTCTCTCTGTATCTCTTTCTCCCTCTCCCTCTCTCTCAGAATTAAAAAGACAAAAACAAAAGAATATGGACACAACAATATACATTTTACATTTGGCTTCTACTTGATCTGTGATGGTATAAAAACCATCATTCATTTGTGTCCTATTCTTACCATTCCTTGAGTGGAATGGTCTAGCTTCTTGGTAAAAGTATAAATCAGTACCGCATTTTCCCATTTTTCTCTCTCTCGCTGATTCTGATGCAGTTCTGCCTACTCATTTACATTAGTACATTGATGTCAGCACTTTCACGTGCAGGTGCGTGGACTCACCTCGTGGCCTTCACCTGAAAAAACACATCTCGTGGTGTTGTAGGACTAACCATTACTGAGGTTTAATTTCCTTTGAATTTGTTTTCTCTCAGCAACATTAAACTGACTTCTGCCCAGCATTCCAGAATGTTCCAAGAGATACTAGTTGTGGAGAATTCTGGGACACTTGTTCCTACTTTGAGACATAAACCAGTGGCTATTAGAATATTTTAATAGATGAAGATTTGAAGTAAACTTGGGATTTCCTTCACAATTCTAATTTGAGTGTTTTAATTTTCAGTGAATAATTAAAAATGTCAAACATGTTCCTTTGTGTGTATATATGTGCATATATATAAATATTTCATATTATCAACTTTTTTTTTTATTTTAGAGACAGAGAGCACAAGCGGGAGAGAGGGGCCAAGGGAGAGAGAAGCTTAAACTGGGTCCATGCTCGGGGCGCCTGGGTGGCTTAGTCAGTTAAGCATCTGACTTTCTCTTAGGTCATGATCTCGCGGTTCGTGGGTTCGAGCCCCGCGTCGGGCTCTGTGCTGACTGCCAGCTCAGAGCCTGGAGCCTGTTTCAGAGTCTGTGACTCTCTCTCTCTCTCTGACCCTCCCCTGCTCACGCTGTCTCTCTCTCTCTCTCTCTCTCCTAGAAATAAATAAAACATTAAAAAAAAAAAAACTGGGTCCACGCTCAGCATGGAGCCTGACACGGGGCTGGATCCCAGGATCTTGGGATCAAGAATCAGATGCTCAACTCAGGTGTTCCTCATGTTATCAACTTTTAATGCAAAAGTTTGTTACGGATTCACAGGGGAAGGGGAAAGAGAAGCATTTTACCACGTATCCCTATTTCAGTTGTGGTGAATTAGTTCGGCGTTTCGTATACCAACGACATGAGGACAGAGGAAACAGAGAGATTTTCCTAGAGGGAAAAGTGCACAACTTTGGGGTGAGACCAGTGTTTGAAAACAGGCTCAGATGTTTATTGGCAAACTTCCTAACCTATGTCAAATGTCAGTTTTCTAATCTGTCAAACAGGACGACAAGGGGGTGGAGAGTGATAGTAACAACTACCATTTATGGAGAATTTCTCACGGACCACATGCGAAAATTACATATATTATCTCACTAATTCTCATCACAATCCAGTAATGTAATTACCATCATCAGTATTTTCGTGGTACTGCCTGGATCAGTGATCTATAACCGCATAACAACCCCTGAAGATTTAGTGGTAAGCAACAACCATTTCCGTGGTTTAGCCGTGAGTTGAAAATTTAGGCTGGACTCCGCTGAATCATTCTTTTGGTTTATACTGCCCCTCCTCCTCCATATGTCTATTGTCAGCTGCAGGTCAGTCAGCGAGGTAGGACTGCCTCTGAGGCTTGGCTGCTTGGGGTGACACAGGTGACTTGGGTCAGCTGTCTCTCCTCATGAGGCTTGTTCATATGGAGGCAGCAGTCAGTACTCAGAGAGAGAGAGAACCCAGGCTTCTTGAGATATAGGCTCAAAACTGACACATCACTGAGGCGCTTGGGTGGCTCAGTGGATTGGGCATCTGACTTCAACTCAGGTCATGATCTCACAGTTTGTGAGTTCAAGCCCTGCGTCAGGCTCTGTGCTGACAGTTCAGAGCCTGGAACCTGTTTTGGATTCTGTGTCTCCCTCTCTCTCTGCACCTCCCCTGCTCAAGCTCTGTCTCTGTCTCTCTCACAAATAAACATTAAAGGGGCGCCTGGGTGGCTTAGTTGGGCATCCGACTTTCGCTTAGGTCATGATCTCGTGGTTCATAGGTTCGAGCCCCGCATCGGGCTCTGTGCTGACTGCCAGCTCAGAGCCTGGAGCCTGCTTCAGATTCTGTGTCTCCCTCTCTCTCTGACCCTCCCCTGCTCATGCTGTCTCTCTCTCTCTCTCTCTCTCCCAGAAAAAAAAAATTAAAAAAAAACATTAAAAACATTTTTTTTAACTTTCACATCACCCCTTTTGCTGTGTTCAGTTGGCCGAAGCAATGGTCACGAAGCCAAACCTCCAAAGGGTGTGGAAACAGACTGTAGCCCTTGATGGAAAGAAATGCAATGTCTGAAAGGAAGAAGAGTCAGAGTAGCCAGATGGCTTCCCATACTGTCTACTTCAGAGGGTTGTTATAAGGATTCACAAATAATATTAGCTAATCATATCTAATTCTTACAGTAATTCCATGACGTAGGTACAACTATTATCTCCATTTTACAGATAAGTTTGGTAAAGTAGAGTAATGTTAGGGTTCCTCCCAAGGTTGCTCATAAGTAATGAGGAGCCAGACTCAAATGCAACCAAATCCATGAAATCAAGTGCAATGAAATCGACGAGGGTGGTGCCTGGTTTAATGTATTCTCCCAAAGTCAGTTTCCTGACTTTGACAGTGTGCTATGGTTATATGATTTTCATCGTTGGGGGAAGCTAAGTGAAAAAGTGCACGGGAACTCTGTATACCAGTTTTTGCAACTCCTTGTGAATCTGAAGCTATTTTAGAATACAAAGTTATTTGAAGAAAAACAATTGAAGGAGTTATACTTAGCTAATGCTCTGTATACACGTAAAGTGAGCATAGTGCCCGGTCACCCAGTAGGTAGGTGTTTAATAAATGTTAGCCTCCTCTGCGGAAAGCCCATTATCTATTTAAAAGACCAAAGAGATAACATCTCCAGTGTAAGAATGGATGCCACCTCAAACAGCCTAGGAAGGGACCACTCGGATCTGGCCAGAGGAAGTCTGGGATATAGCAGGGGTCTCAGCTGGTCCCCCATTAGGGTAAGCTCTGCAGCTATAGGGCAAAAGCAGATGTGTTTCAGGGCTTCTGCTTTTCTAAGATTATTTTATGAAAAATGTTTTTCAGCTCTCACAGATCCTCGAGGAGTCTCATCTTTAAACTGGGAAAACTGGTGGGAAGTCTAATTAAAAGAGAAGAATATGATACAGGGATTAGGCTAGCTTGATAGGGTCAAGCCAGGCACGCTTTCTTACCTCTCGAAGTTAGCGGAGAAAAATTCTTTAACAGAAAAAAACTGCATTAGCAAATACAAGTAGACCTAGTTAGTTTGGATTTTCACAAAGAATGAGATAACAGCCTTTGAAAAAAATTATAAAGGAAAATAAATAGCCATGTGTTAAAGTCATGGAGCTGGCAGAATAATAATAACTATAATAAGTACAGGCAAGCAGGTGCTACTAGAAATGGATGCGGTCACGACCCACTGCTTTAGCTGTTTCTGTCGGGCCCCACGCCTGTGCAGTAATGATTAGATGAGAAGCATTTGATGTCTGGAATGTTCGAGGAGAATGTTTTCTGGTAATGACCAGTTGGTTTTACTTGATACCTTGACAGAGGAAAACAAGGACTCTATTAATGGTAATAATAATAAAAATCATAATAGCTAACATTTATTGGGTGCTTTCTATGTGCCAGGAACCTTTTAAGCGTGTTACCTTTGTCGCCTCATCAAATCTTCACAATCTTTTGCGAAGGAGGATATTGAGATATGGAAGCACTAAGCGACTTTCCGAGGCACAGAAAGCTCCAATATGGCGAAACTGGGATGAAATGGTGCATCGTCCCCAGTATGGGAACAGGCTCCCTTTGCAAAAGTGCTTTGGGACACAATACTTGTTCATATCACCATTCCAATCATTGAGTTTGCCAAGGAATGAATGGTGGAAGATCCAAGCGGGTAGCAAGGGGGCTCCCGTTGCTCGGCTCCACTTCTCAGGTGGAAAGTATGAAACTTTCTCCACACGGTTTTTGAGCACTTCATCTGGAAATTATTTTTGTTTACGATGTGAAGTTGGAGATCTTGTGTTTACCTCCATCCCTCTAGCCAACCAGTATCCCTGGGTCATTTGCCATAGAAACTGTCCTTTGCAACGAGGAATCTGAAAGCCACCTTTTACATGCATGATGTCCCCATATACGGTGTGATCTATTTCCGGTTCTCCATTTTGATCTTGATTAATTGATTCCTTTGTCATTGGCATATTGTTTAGATTATGATGCAGTGTGTGTGTATGTGTGCGTGTGTATATGTTTTATAGTATAATATAATGGGTTTCATTATTTTGTAAGGGAACCCCTCCAAATATTTTTCTCCTTCAAAGTTTTCTTGGTCATTCTCAGATAGTTATTACTCTATAAAACTTTAAAATAGCTTCAAGCATTCTCAGTGCCTCTGCCCCCAAAGAAAAGCACTAGGATGCTGAATTGAATTGAATTTCATTTTTTAGTTAACTTGAGGAGTGATGCTTTCATAATATTAAGTTTTCTTTATCAAGAACATGATGTGTTTTTCCATTTTGGGGGGTCTTATTTTAAGATTTTTAATAAGATGTTATAGCTTGCTTTATATAGGCTCTATGCCCTAATTATTAAATTTATTTCTGGTTCATATGGTGAACAGGATTTTTTTTTTCAATTTCTATGTTGTAGCTGGTTTTTGCTAGTGCGGCAGACGCTGTGGTGCTGGCCCACATCCCTGCAGCCTTTCTACCTACATGCTCCCATGTTGATATCCTTCTTGAAGTGCCAGGGAATTAACATTCTTTAGAAAACTGATGGGAAATGACATATAAATTCCCCAGCTACCTCCCCTCTCCCCTAGCTCACACCTATGGCCACATGGGACATTCTCTAAGACCAGCTACTAGAAAAGGAAGCAGCCAGTTCTGGGGCTCACAGATGGGTCAGCTCCATGTGTCGAAGCAAGCTAGAAATGAGTGCTGCTGCCTTACACTCTTGAGAGTAGGTTAGCAGCAGCAGGAGAAGTCTTCCCAGTAGGCATACCAGGAGTGCCCCTTGACACATGCCTGCTGTGGAGGGAGGGACGACCACCTGTAAGGATAAACATAGACTCTTAGGAAGGGATGAATGGAGTGGCTGGGTGGGATGGTGTCTACAAGGATTAGGAGATCAGAGGCAGGGCGCCTGGGTGGCCGGGTCAGTTAAGCGTCCGACTTCGCTCAGGTCATGAGCTCATGGTTTGTGGGTTCGAGCCCCGCATTGGGCTCTGTGCTGACAGCTGAGAGCCTGGAGCTGGCTTCGGATTCTGTGTCTCCCTCTCTCTCTGCCCCTCCCTCACTTGCATTCTGTGTCTCTCTCTCTCTCAAAAATAAATAAACATTAAAAAGGGGAAGAAGAAGAGGCTAAGAGCTCAGGGAGAGTAGCAGATGGATGGACCCAAGGGAGTGGCACACAGTGACCACACCAGTGCCCAGCAGAGGGGAGCCGCTGCAGACGAGGCCCTAGACAACAGGCAGACAGCAGGCCCCTGCCATGGCCACCCTGAGGTTTGCACACATGAATGGAGCCGTCGTGGCAGTCTCTCTCGCCACGGCTGATGCGTCTACACCTGCTGCTAAACACACGATCCGTCAGCTACAGAAACCAACGCTGAGCTCTCAGTGTGGTACCATCCCTTGGGGAAGAAAAACATGCCTTTTGGTGATACATTAATTATATTGGACCCCTTTCCCCTTGGAAGAGGTGACAAAATTTGTCATTTAGGGGACTGAAACATATTCTGGGCATGGGCCTGGCTTTCCCACCAGTGCCCCCCGAATCTCTGTTCAAGAGCTCATGGAGTTTCTGTGCCCAAGCTACTCCCTCGGCCTGGAATTTGTATGTCAACACCCTAACCCTCAAGGTGCTTGACTTTAGAGGTAGGGCCTTCGTGTAGGTATTGAAGGTTCAATGTGGCCATAGAGGTGAGGTCTGATCTGATAGTTTTATGCCCTTTTAAGAAGAAACATCAAAGGGCTGGCTCTCTCTTCCTTCCCTGCCCATCATGTGAGGACATGGCGAGAGGGTAACCTTCCACAAGCCAGGAAGACCGTTCTCACCAGGAACCACATCAGCCACTATGTTGATCTTGGACTTGGCAGCCACCAGAAAGTGAGAAATAAACTTCTGTCGTTTAAGCCACCCAGTCTTTGATATTTTCTTATGGGAGCCACACTGGCTAAGACACTTCTCAAATAAATTCCTTGCCCACAAATCCTCGTCCCTGGTGATGCGGCGGAACCATCAAATTAAGAAAGTCAGGAGAGAGGGAAGCTATTGGTTTATATCCTCTACGCTTTTACACTCTGAACTAATTTTAGACTTGGGGAAAAGTTGCAAAAATAGTTTCTGGATATCCATCGCTCAGCTTCCCTCATGCTAGCCTCTTACGTAACTGGGAGATGATTATTAGAACCAGGAATTCAACACTGGTTCCACGCGATTCACAAAAGACCTGGGTTGAAGCTTACGAGTTTTGTCATTGGTGTTCTTCTTCTGCTTCAATCCTATCCAGGAACCTGTGTTGCATTTTGTGGTTGCTTCTTCTTCGTTTAAGTTTATTTTATTTTATTAAGAGAGAGAGAGAGAGAGAGTGAGCAAGAGAGGGGCAAAAAGAGAAAGAGGGAGAATCCCAAGCAGGCTTCACAATGTCAGTGCAGAGCCCCATACAGGGCTCGAACCCAAGAACCAAGATCATGACAGAGCCAAAGTCAAGAGTCAGATGCTTAACTGACCGAGCCACCCAGGTGCCCTGAGTGGTTGCATCTTCTTAATCTCCTGCAGTCCATAGCTGTTCTTCTTTATTTTTTTTCTCTCTCATGACTCTGACATTTGTGAGGATTATTAAAAATCATTGTGTCAAATGTTCCTTGATTTGGGTTTATCTGGTATTTTCTCATGATCGAGTTGACGTTATACAGGTTTGGCAGAACTGCAAGGAAAATGACGCTGGCCATCCTCCTCAGCACCTAATATAAAAAGTGTTCATTACGGGGCGCCTGGCTGGCTCAGCCAATGGAGCACGTGGCTCTTGATCTCAGGGTCATTAATTCAGGTGTGGAGCCTACTTTAAAAAAAAAAAAAAGAAAAAGCTCAAGGCATCAAATAGTTATCTTTTTAAAAAGGGGGTTCATTATGTCTTATCTCTGGTGATGTTTACCCTGATCACTATATAAAGGGATTTCTAACAGTTTTAATGCTTATTTATTTTTGAGAGAGAGACAGAGTGTGAGCATGGGAGGGGGAGAGATAGAAGGAGACACAGAATCCAAAGCAGGCTCCAGGTTCTGAGCTGTCAGCACAGAGCCTGAAGCAGGGCTCGAACTCATGAACTGTGAGATCATGACCCGAGCCAAAGCCTGACACTTAACTGACAGAGCCACCCAGGTGCCCCTACATTAAAGTGATTTCTATTCAAGTTTCTCTACTATAAAGTAACCTCTTTCCCTTTGTAACTAATAAATATCTAAGTATCTTGGGCAAAATATTTTGAGACTAATCAAGATGTATTTTTCTTAAAGTTTTGCTCACTAATTTTAAAATTATTGATATTTATAGATGTATCAT
The DNA here is from genome assembly GCF_008692635.1 of Crocuta crocuta. Classification (NCBI taxonomy): domain Eukaryota; kingdom Metazoa; phylum Chordata; class Mammalia; order Carnivora; family Hyaenidae; genus Crocuta; species Crocuta crocuta. The sequence continues at coordinate 4,031,283 of NW_027532585.1, read as the reverse complement.
ACATCCAGTTACAGCAAATTTTCTTAAATTAATTTTAAAAGCCTTTTAAAAGAATCTCTTGTGTCTTCTACCTATACTTGACTTATGTCAAGTATATGTATAGGAAGCTTTATCTCTTTATTTTCCTGTCTTATTACAATAGCTAAATGCCTGAAGTCATTTCAAATGATAATGAGTATAATAAACATCTCGGTTTGTTTATTTGATGTGAGTGATTTCAGGATTTTGCCACGTATAGTGGTTTCTATTAGTCTGGCATAAATTATTTCTATTTTGCTAAATTTTTTGTTCAGAATGGCTATTGCATTTTATCAAATGCTAATGTAATCACCTTTTCGTCTTTAATTCATTAATGTCACAAGTTATAGTGTTAGATTTTCTAATGTTAGATCACTTTCCAGTCTTGGACTGAAACATACTTAGTCATGGTGCTTTCATTTTAAAATGTATTGCTGGAGGGGCGCCTGGGTGGCTTAGTCGGTTAAGCGTCCGACTTCCGCTTAGGTCATGATCTCGCGGTTCGTGGGTTCGAGCCCCGCGTCGGGCTCTGTGCTGACTGCCAGCTCAGAGCCTGGAGCCTGTTTCAGTCTGTGTCTCCCTCTCTCTCTGACCCTCCCCTGCTCACGCTCTCTCTCTCTCTCTCTCCTAGAAGTAAATAAAAAACATTAAAAAATAAATAAATAAATAATAAAATGTATTGCTGGATTCTGGGTACCTGGGTGGCTCAGTTGGTTAAGAGTCCAACTTCAGCTCAGTTCATGATCTTGCGGTCCATGAGTTCGAGCCCTGCATTGGGCATTCTGGTGATAACTCAGAGCCTGGAGCCTATTTTGGATTCTGTCTCCCTCTCTCTGCCCCTCCCCTGCTCATGCTCTGTCTGTCTCTCTCGCAAAATAATAAATAAACATTAAAAGTATTGAAAATGTATTGCTGGATTCAATTTGTAACCACAGGGAATTGGGTCTATAGTTTCCTCTTTCAGTACTATTTTATAAGATTTGGGTTTATTTCTGGTTTCATAAAATAAATTGGAGTGGTCTTACATTTTTTTCCTATGGTCTGAATTTATTGGGCTCTTGATTCAAATCACTTCGTTTTCAATATTTCATTCCATATGTATATTTTTTTCTGATCCAACATCTTACAAATAAAAAAACTCCATGAGGGAGTTTATGCATGTGTGCGGGGTGGGAAGGAGTGATATACAGGAACTCTCTGTACTTTCCACTTGATTTTGCTGTGAACTTAAAATTGCCCTAAAAAATAAAATTTATTAAAAAATAATTCCATCGGCCAACAAAAGAACTGTAGCCTTAGCTGGATGCCCTAAAAAGAATCCTAATTCATTCATTCTTTTTTTCTCAAGCTGAGTGAGGACACTAGAAACAGGAAAAGGAAAGGGTATAAGGTAAATTGTGGGCTGGAGAAAACTGAGTCCAGTTAATTTGCATATGACATTAACAATATACAAACAATATGCAAAATAACATCCAATTGCTTGCAATCAAGAACTCAGACACTTTCTGAAAAAGAAAACACTGAGTTACTGTTTATACTATTTAACAAAACCTCAAATAAACAGAAGGTTTACCATATGGGATATTTTTTCTGAAAAACTTTTGTGACAAATCTTTAGAAAATGTATTAATCATTTTTCTCACCTTACGAGTACAAAACAAGAAACACCACAGGCTTAGTCTCTGACAGTTGGGGATGTTGACCATTATAAAAATTAGGAAAGCCTTTGTACTGAAAAGGATTTTATCTTAGAGAAAATTTCTGATTCATGACGGTGTTTTTTGCTACCTGACCTGTCTGTAAACAATGAATATGATGGATTATAAACTGTTTTGTTTGCTTCTGTATTCCCAGTGCCTCCCACACTGCTTATACGGAGGAGGGGTCACATATATATTTGTTAAACGAGTACACCAGGAATGAATAGCAATACTTCAAGTTAATTATGATTTTAGTGGATTTTAGTTATGGATTTTGGTAAAATTTGGTGTTCATTAGGGAATGAGATGAAACCACATGAAATTACCATTTTACAGATCAAAACCAGTACGATATTAGCAATTGCATATGGTCTAACCTAATCCATATCTGACTTAGAATTTTAAAATAACATTTACCTTTTCAGGCCTGTGACTTGATAGAATATTATCCTCCACCCATTTGAACTCCAGCTGGTGTGACACTTCTTGATAACGAACACAGCAGTTCATGTCTAAAGCTTTGGAGAGAGAAAACCATATTCAAATCTTGGCTCTACATCTCCTAGTCGTGTGGTCTTGAGCAAATTACATAATTTCTCTGAACTGAAATGGCCTCATCGATGAAACAGGGATAATATTTTCCTTTCAGGGTTGATCTGCAAATCAGTCATGATGTCCAAGCCCTTGGCACGTGCCTACCCGTTGTCAATGCTCAAGAAATGGTGTCTGTTACTCTTATTGCGATTTATTAATTAATTGATTTTGGTTGCCTCTCTCTAGGATATTTAACTTCCGGTCATTTCAAAACCAATTTGTAGTGGTAGATCTGTGATCAATGTCACAGTAGTGTTTGGCTTCTGGGAGGGAATGTAGACCAAGAGGAGGCGGGCAGGAAGTTGTGGATGCTGAAAATGTTCTGTGTCCTGATCTGAGTGATGGCCGCATGGGTGTACAACTGTGTCAAGCATCGTTGCCATACACTTAGGATTAGTTAGTGTCCTGTGTGTATGTTTTAACTCGGTGAGATCTTTGCCTGTTTGGGGGTGGGGTTAAGATGAGGAGAAACTGTTTCAATACCTGGCGCCATAAATGGAGGGGATTCTAGGCACTGCATCTTGTTTTATGAAGGAGCTCCTAGCTTCGTCGAGAATGCCCCTCCCCCACCGTCCCACCTCTGCCACCCTCCTGACTCTCTGCCCTGGGAATCTGTGGCCCATGTACACACCTCTAGCACACCAGGCAGATGTGCTCATGAAATGGGGAAAGTGGACGTTTACAGGCAAACTGATGAACAGCAAAGTACACATTCTGTAAATATATAGCGTGTGTGTCTGCGGGGCTTGAGGGACAGTACAGATTCAAGCTTGTGAACTCTTTGTCTTTGGCAAATTAGTGAATACTGGATGTTAATTTAGTTGAGTGATTGACATCAGTACTCATGAACATAAAAAAAAAAGGCTGATATTCCTTACTGGCATATAACCTTTCTCTTCCTCTCTCCCTCTCTCTCTCTGTCTCTCTCTGTGTGTGTCTCTCTCTATCTCTCTGTCTTTCTCTTTCTCTCTCTCTCTCTCTCTCTCTCACACACACACACACACACACACTGATATTTAGGATATTCAATTCATTTAACTCCTCTTACTATAACCATAATCAAGGATTTCTCTCACCCTGCTCTCTATGACATCTTTGTTCCCAGGAGACTTCCCCACGGTTTTCTTCTGCGAGCCGGATTTGTGGGGACCTTGCACATATATACAAGAAGCCTGGACTTTGCTATGGAAGCCATTAAAACAAATGCCTACCTCAGCACAAATGAATATGTTTAGGGACTCAGGCTTCCACATGGCCCAAAACACTCCTGGTTGGGGAGAGGAAATGTAGAAAATTTCCCTTGGATGTACAGCTGAATTCAAATCGACCAGCTCACCCCTCGTGGCATGATATTACCGTACAGATATTACCATGGTTTAAACTTCCTGGAGGCTTTTGAGCCTCATGGAGCAGAATGGAAGAAAGTCTTTAATCAGGACTCTCCCCGTCACCATCCCCTCCACACCTCTCAAAAGCAGCACCAGCAGTGAGATGGTCAATCACCCCAAACTGTTTTTAGATTTGCGTCTTCCTCAGAAGAAAGGGAATATTTGTTTCGACTCCCACCATACATCACTTTCTGAATATGATTTCAGTCATGATTTCCTATGTGCCTGAGTAAAGGCAAGAGTGGAAATAAAGAACAAACCCAATAAAGGCCAAACCAAAAGCACATGTCCCGAAGGGGCGCACACCAGGCGAACAATGGCTGTTAAACAGATGCACCCACCGAAATGTAAAATATTCCGCAACATTTGGGCAGCTTTGAAATGCTACACTTTCTGGTGCTCATCTGTTAATCATCTGATGGAACTTCTCGGCTCACCAGAAGGGACCGGCTCCTCTTTCTACATCACACAACTGGAAGTGTGTACAATTCAGCAGTCAGAGTGACGAATAGGCTAGAAAGACAGCCAGCAGACACCCAGTGAAGAAAGAAACAAAGAAAGGACCAGAGAGAGAGAGAGAGAGAGAGAGAGAGAGAGTGAGCTATTTTTACCTACCTTCACTTCCAACTGAATCTCACTGTATGTATTTTCCAGGATATAAGCTTCCCTTTGAGTTACTTTCAAGATAAGTCGTAAAACTATAATCATATTAATGATTAATGGCACTCAGGAAGCAAAGTGACATAATGAAAAGATTTAAGGTTCTATACAAAAGTATTTAAAGATTCTCTTAGGAAATCCATCTACTTTAAATAGTATTTTTGAAAGCAAAGAAACCATCAACAGCACTAAATTTAAACCCAAAGACAAAATGCCTCCACCACCATTCTTCTAGCTAGTTTGTACAGAATGGTGCCCCTCCAGATACAGAGGAATTGGGAAAAAAACTGTTTCTAGAAAACAATAGTAATCCTAACCAGAGAGACTCTGCACTTCTAATACGATGCTTACAAGGCACCTGGTGTGACTGGGAAATAAACTAGATCTGGCAGTGTGCCGGGTAGGCGGTCCCTTCATGAGCAAGACCATAGACCAACGCGAGTGACCAAGAAGCGAGGCAGGGAAACCTGGGTGGGGAGATTACTTCCAAAGGATATTTTTTTTTATTTTTCAGAAGTACAGAGTGTCCAAAGATAGACTAGGCCGTCCACAGAGGTGGTGAGGTTTCTGCCTTTGGCACAATTCAAGCGAAGGCCAGTGGATGAGACAGGCCAGACTGGCTGCACATTAGAATCCCCTGGGGTGGGGGGTGGGGGGGTTAAAACCATTCCTAATACTGGTTGCACCTGCTAGAATGGGACTCAGTCATCCATATTTTTTAAAGATTTTTTTACAAAGTGTGTTTATTTATTTTGAGAGAGAGAGAGAGAGAAGAGGAGGGGCAGAGAGAGAGAGAATCCCAAGTAGGCACTGCATCAGCAGCGCCGAGCCCCATGTCAGGGCTCGAACTCAGGGATCCTGAGATCATGCCCTGAGCCAAAACCAAGAACCGTTGCTTAAGGGACTGAGCCGACCCAGGTGCCCCAGGCATCCAAACCCTAGGTGATTGGAGTCATGAGGGGGGCGGGGAGGGGGCTATGTCAACACTCCAGAGCCCCAGCAGACATGTTAGGTGCTTCTCAGACTTTCTGTGCACACACAGCAGCTGGCCTGCTTTTAAAATGCAGATTCTGACTCTTTGGAGCTGGGATGTGGCCTGAGGCTCTGCTTTTCTAACAAGCCCTAGGCTGAGGCCCATGCTTGCTGGTTACAGGAACCACGCTCAGAGTGGCGGTCCCAGATGACTTAGCCTTCTCCAGTCCTGAGTTCCTAGGAGATGAGGCATCATTTGGGGGAAGAAAATAGTGGACAGCGATTAACAAGGAGTACCCTGCTCCTTCAGGGGCCACCCACTGAAAGCAAATCACATCCTATTCCCGAGGCTCAGTTTCTCCATCTGAATAGAAAAGGGGCTCGTAAAGCCCTGCAGGGCTTCCTCATGCTCTCACAGAAGCTCCGTTAAAATCAGCAAAGCCAGCAAAGCCGCCAGTCAGTTAAGCAGTGGATTTCGGCTCAGGTCATGATCTCACAGTGTATGAGTTTGAGCCCCGCGTTGGGCTCTGTGCTGACAGCTCAGAGCCTGGAGCCTGCTTTGGACTCTGTGTCTTCCTCTCTCTCTGCCCTTCCCCTGCTCTCTCTCTCTCTCTCTTTCTCTCTTTCTCTCAAGAATAAATAAACATTAAAATTTTTTTAAAAAAAATCAGCAAAGCCTCTGGGGATGGAGAGTCCACAATTTCTAGAAGGCCCCAGAGAAGCCTGGCTACGGGGCTGGTTGTGGGGAGGCCTCAGGGACTTGTCTCTCAATTCACTGGCTCCACAATTAAGCCTGTGTCCTTGTCCTTCATGAATCTGCATTGGTCCTGATATACATTGACCAGAGATGGCTTGAAAAAGAGACATTCCTGTATTTGCTGATTCACATATTTGCATGCAGTACCCAGAACGTTGGAAACTGGTGAAAAGAGTGAAAAATACCCAGTGCCTGCCTCCAAAGCACTTCCGGTCTCGTAGAGCAGCAGTCGCAGCAACAGAGGTGTGCAAGGAAGGGCCCGCTGGCGCTGACGGGAGTCTTGACAGGGAGGCCAGTTCTTCCAAATGGAGGAGCAAGCAAGGAAGACTTCAAGGAGGAGGTGACTGAACAGAGAGATGAGTGTGCAGATCAGGGGACAGAGTGACCTGGGCAGGGTTCAGTGTGAGCTGTGGTGGCAGCCTGAGGCTTGAGGGCACCAGGAGGGAAGTGGTTGAGCCCCATGGAGAGATGGGGGCAGGCCTGAGGGAAGAAACGGGCCAGAGGAAATTCGATGTTCTCCGGCAATATTAGTCATTAGTATCTTTTAGTCCTTCACTAGATCAGGGGTTGAATGTTGTGGTAGGGGGTAGGGTAGAGATGAGGATCCTCTCCCCATCCAGTAGTATCACCTTTTGTCCCAGCAATTCAGTGCCGGCCCCAACTCACCAAAGGCCCCAGGGCCAAGTAGACTCATCTCACTAGGAAATACTTTCAGAAGTGTTCATGCAATTGCATTACTAGGTATTTACCCAAAGGATACAAATATGTTGATTGGAAGGGGCATGTGCACCCCAGAGTTTATAGCAGCACTATCAAATTATGGAAATAGCCCAAATGTCCATCAACTGACCAACTGGTGAATAGATAAAGAATAAACTGGTATACACACACACACACACACACACACACACACACACACACACACACAATGGAATACTACTCAGCGATCAAAAGGAACGAAATCTTGCCTTTTGCAACAACATGGAGAGAACTAGAGGGTATTATGCTGAGCGAAACAAGTCAGAGAAGGACAAATATCATATGATTTAACTCATGTGTGGGATTTAAGAAACAAAAGAAATGAACACAGGGGAAGGGAAGAAAAAATAAGATAAAAAGAGAGAGGGAGGCAGACCATAAGAGACTCTTAAATACAGAGAACAAACTGAGGGTTGCTGGATGTGGGGGGGTAATAGGTGGTATTAAGGATGGCACTTGTGGGCATGAGCACTGAGTATTATATGTAAGTGATGAATCCCTAAATTCTACTCCCGAAACCATTATTGCACTATATGTTAACTAACTTGGATTTAAATTTAAAAACAAAAGAAAAAGAAAACTACTACTAACCCCTTCAAAAACAGAAAGCATAAAGACGTGTCTGTGGTCCTGGGGCATGGTCTTGGGTCTCTGGCAGACCTCCTCCCATCTCCCGGGCCACCTCTGACCTTAGCTGTGGTTTCGGGGGACAGTTCCTGTGGAGGGGGCAGCCTCCCATTTCCAAGGCGGCTATGTCTCTTTTCTGCTGAAAGACTACCTCCAAAGCCCCAGGAGTCACAAACGTGTGGAAGTGAGTTCTCTGAATGGATGGACGGCTCAGCCTTCCCTCTTCTGGGGAGACAATTCTGAGGTACATCCTGCATCATTGCTCTGAGCGCCCCAGTGGGATGAACCCCAGTTGTCTGTGGCGGTAGGCTTCACAGAAGGAAGCTTGAGGAGAATATCATCCACCTTCTGGTTTTGCCCCCTGCGACCCAGGGGGATTCTGGGACCAAGGGAAACTTACCGAGATGAGAGTTTGCTTGAGATCAGTTGCCACCTCCATTCGTCAACGCAAGTGAAGGGCAGCTTGAGAAGTGTAGCTTCACCCCCCACACACACCCCCCCCGGGCTCGGCGGCATTCAAAATTCAGTCACTGTCACCAGCAAGCCCCTCTGAGCAGGAAAAAAAAATCCCATCATTCTCTCCCTACTTGCAAAGGTGTTTAAGATATCTAAATATTTTAAAGGTATCTAGGAGGATTGGATTCTTTTCTTAGTGGTGACTTGATGAATAAATGATGCCCTAATTTCAGTTTAATTATTGTCTAATGCTCTCTAATTCATTTCAGATTGGTGTTTAACTTCTTTCCAACTTGACAACCTTTCAGGCAAAACTGATCAAAAAAGCGGAGCTTCCTTTACATAGGAACGGATTAGTCGTCTCTAGCTATCAACTCAAGAAAAACAGCTGCTCAAATCCCTGATATTTTTGGCACTTTGTAAATTTAAACCCTTCCAAAACACATCTTTAAAAAATATTTTAAGTAAGGGAGGGATTCTATGCATGGAGTCTGAGATTTTGTTCAGCCAAATTTGAGCACGGAGCAGATTTTTACGGTTGAATTATAAGCCCCTGAAAATAGGTTTATTATGGAAGTGTGAACACACAACTATAGCCTATAGCGACATGAATGGCCTGTTATCATAATGCTTGAATCCTCTCCTCTGTGCTGAATCGGCAAAGCAAGATACCTGCTTTGGCCTTTTCGCTAATACATGTCAGTGTCAGTTAACAGCTTGCGTCCCTCTTTAGAAAGATGCCCCAAAGTTTTTAGTAATCCTTGCATTGCCAAGGACCCCTGTCTCCCTCTCAGGAATTAATCTATCATTTATAGTAGAATGCTTGGTGACATTGGAAATACATTCTCTTGGAAGGAGAGGGGTTGGCGGGAGTTTTGCAGTAATTGTGACTGTGTTGTTTGCGCAGGTATTTAACTGCCCACCAGCGAGCAAGTTTCTCGCCAGACGGAAAGGATGAGGGTAGACCTTGCAGTTCTTCAGGGCTGGGACAGAGAGTTTGGTACATGCAAGAGGGATCTCGGATTGAGATCCTATCCATTGCCCAGAGTTCAAACGCTTACATTCTTTGGTGTCTGAAGTTTTCCTTAAGAAGCCTACATGTTTGTTTTCTGGTATATGTTTTTTTAACTACAAAGCAAAACATTTGGAATTCTGTTGCATGGAACTCATACGATTTCCATAACAGAATTAAAATTACACTCAGCTGCAGGGGAAATCTCCCTCGTGATTGGCTGGAAAAGGCAGCCCCCAATTATGGGAGCTTGCTCTTGGAGGTTGGGTCTCCGGGTAAAAATATCATAAACACCAGCACTGCCTTCAACACGTGCCGAATTAAGCCCTTATGGAGGAATGTTTGACATTCGTCAACTCAATGTTGTCTAATATCAATGAGCCAGAACCCTACTAACTAGAACACTTGATTAATTAAGTTTTGGTTTCCCGTCTTCTCCTCCAGCCCTCCCCGATCCCCGGCTTGAGAGCATAAAAACTCCTGGCCCTTATTGAGTGCTTACTGTGTGCTAGACAGTATTGTAAACACTTCCTGTATTCATTCATAAATTCCTCCCAATAACCCTAGAAGTAGTTGCCATCATGATCTCCCCCCGAACCCCCACTTTTTTTTTTTTTTACAGGTGAGGAAATGAGCTTAACAACCAAGCAGAAATGGTAGGATCCCTGGCTCTGGTTACAGACCCCTCCAGGTTTGCGTTCCATCTCCACCAGGAAATCGCTGTGTGACCTTAAGCAAGTTAGTTAGGCTCTCTGCGCTTTAATTGCTGTTAAAACGCTATTTCTCTAAAATGTAGATAATAATGTGAAATTATACTTAAGCCTTCTTGAGATAAAAATTTCTCTTTTATTACACAAGGGAATCCTTGTTTTATTTACACAAGGGAGTTTGGGTTGGTAAACACATTTTTCCCCCTTAAATAGCTTATTTTAAGTTGGTTTCCATAGAATACCCAGTGCTCATCCGAACAAGGGCATTATGTATTTAAATTCATTGCCAATGAGTTTAGGCTTTCATATTTTTCTCCAAACATCATGACATACCTCTAAGGGGTCCTGGTATATCTGTGCGTGTGCCAGGGATGGAAGTGAGGAGTGGGAGGTGGGGGTTGATTGAAAGAGAGAGGAGCCAAGAGCAAGAAGGTCTTTCTCCTTTTGCCAGCAAGTGCGGCAAAGACTATGTAAACCTGAAGCTGCCTAAGAGTGAAGCCAACATGGGGGGGGGGGGAGCAGAGGCAAGCCCCCAAGGATGTGATGTCATTCTAACATCTTGATCCAGCTCTACCTGAAGCAGAGCCTACCCTTTGCTCCTGGGTCGTCGCAATTACGTGACATATATATTTGTTTTGCTCTGGCTAGTTTGATTTGGGTTTCTGTTACATGAAATTTAAAAAAAATAAAGCAACCTGTAATAATATCAAATTTCATTTCTTCATATCTCCGCTCTTCCACCCGTCCAATCTAATTGGAGAGATAGCGCAGTCTGTAGCCATCCATCCTTCTTTCCTTCTGTTCATCTATCCATTCCATCTGTCCATTTATCCATTTGTTCAACAAACATCCACAGGTGCTCCGAGCCAGATGTGAAAAGAACAAAGATGAATGTGACACGCATCATCCCTTAAGGACATGCAGACGCACTCACAAAACTGCAAGCCAGTAAAACAGCGACTACTCTGTAGGGATGAACAGAAAAGCAGTCCTGTGGATGGGATGGTGTGACTTTGGGGGAAATTTCTTAACATCTCTGTGTATCTTTCTTTTTTTAAGCTTTCTTAAAATATTGTGTAGATTAACTAATCTTAGGATTTAATAGACTTTCTACCTTTTTTTTTTTAATTTTTTAAATGTTTTTATTTATTTCTAGGAGAGAGAGAGAGACAGCGTGAGCAGGGGAGGGTCAGAGAGAGAGAGAGTCACAGACTGAAACAGGCTCCAGGCTCTGAGCTGGCAGTCAGCACAGAGCCCGACGCGGGGCTCAAACCCACGAACCGCGAGATCATGACCTAAGCGAAAGTCGGATGCTTAACCGACTAAGCCACCCAGGCGCCCCAAGACTTTCTACCTTTTATATTCAGTCCCCTGCACTGAATAATGATGCACATATTTGAATGAACAAATGAGATCTCAGACTTAGGGCCTCCCCCTCATGCACGGTCCCAAAAAGACTCCAGCCTGAGGTCAGCGGAGAAAAGTATCAAGTATGCTCAATATTTAAACAATTTGAAACTGCCTATTACTTCTGCTATGGAAACATGGGTTTATTTCCTGGTGAGAGGAAGGGATCCTTTCTCAAGAGCTCCTCACAGCAATCTGTCAATCACTCACAGCGAGTGCCCTTTAAACACAGGTAGAGACCCATCATCAAATGGATACTATTTAAACATGTGCTTTATTTTAAAAAATCTTTTAAATATTTATTTATTATTGGGGTAGGGGGAGGGAGGCAGAGAGAAAGAGAGACACAGAATCCCATGCAGGCTGAGCTGTCAGCGAAGAGCCCAGCGCAGGGCTCAAACCCACAAACTGTGAGATCACGACCTTAGCTGAAGTCAGATGCTTAACCCAGTGAGCCACCCAGGCGCCCCAAAACATGTGCTTTAAAAGACTTAAAGAAGAGACTGGCTTGTCCGACTGACGAATTAGTTTTCAACCAATTCTCTCTGGTAATGGTTCCTAAATTTTATCACAAAAATGATCAAACATAATGCAAATTTATTAGGAATGCATCCTTGATTTGTTTTCATTTGAGATTATTGTGGGCTTATTTATTTATTTTGCAAATAAACTATGGAAACCTCTAATGTGTGGTATTATTTGGCAACAAGATTTGATTTAGAATTCACAATGAACATAATGGTTTATCAAAGGAAATGTCACATCAGAATCTTTTGTGTTGTGTGTGTGAAATGTTCAAAGTAATTACAAATGTGACAAAATCTAAATTGTACATTTAGGAGGGAAATGGTGCTAAAAATTCTTGCTTGATGTGCAGATAATACTAGCAGCTCATGAGCCTTTGTGTTTTATTTAGTGTGTTGTAAATAATATTAGAAGCATCCCAGAGTTGTGGATTATTTATAAGACACAGATTAAAAAATCTATTTACTTTCAAAAAAATAAAATTATACTTTTTAGCTTTGTTCCATCATCTTCTAACAAATATCATTTATGTGTCATGGCAACATAATCAAACATATGATTACATTTCCATACAGTGATGTCAATCACGAGATTGAGTGGTGGATGGGGTGGATTGGGTGGATGAGAATGGGGAGAACTTTTATTTTAGTGGTGACCAAACATGAGAGAAGGGAGGCCCATCTGTCACTTTTTAGATAGATATTTAGAGAGACGTGGTGAACACTGGGGATCATAAAAGAAGAAAAGCTATGTTCCTTCATCCTTGGTTCTCTCCCTGCATTATGACTTTGCCCTTGTGAACTGGACAATCCGATGTTCAAATCTTCCAGGAGAGCGCTTGCCCAAGCCATCCAATCCTCGTGTGAAAGGAACGGAATCCTTTCTTCTTTGGATCTTAGGCTCCATCTATTTGCTCAAAGTGACAGCGTCGATGTCAAAATGGGAGAGAGAATGTCACCTGGCAGCACTTTCCACAATGACATGTGGTTGATGTTTTGACCTTGGCATTCGTGGCCTTGAAAGCAGCACTTCTCATATTTGAATGTGCAGGAATTACCTGGGGGTGGAGATGGAGGGGGGGGCTTGTGAAATGCAGATTCTGACTCAGAAGGTCTAAGGTGGGACCTGAGGTTTGACATTTCTAATAAGCTTCCGGATGAGGCTGATGTTGCTCATCCTCAGATCACGCTCTGAGTGGCGGTGGGGTCCCAAAGAACATTGGGTCTTAAATGAAGCACAAAGACATTTAAAAAAAAGTGTGTGTGTGTGTGTGTGTGTGTGTGTGTGTGTGTGTAGTGGCCTCCTAAGACTTAGCTGGTTCTATGCCCACTCAGCCCACCTACTCTCTATGATTGGAACCCCCATTTTACAGAGGAGGCACAGAGAGGTTCAGTTTCTTGACCAGGGTCACAGAGCTAATAACGGAAGTAGGACTGTGTGGACCCAGCCTGCCTATACTGCATGACTTTAGGGGCTACGTCATACTTCCTCTGAAAATGTGTTTCAAGTTCTTTCCTTTCTCAGGAACTTGGCATCTGCTGTTCCCTCTGCCAGGATAGCACCCCCACATTTTGCCTGTTTACCCTTCGGATTTCAGCTGAAATGTCACTTCTTAAGAGAGGCTTTCCCCGGCTCTTGCTGCACTTCGAATGAACTACGTCCTGCTTTTCTCTCATTGTTTTCCCTGGTAGGTATGATTACTATTTTCAGTTATTTGGTTACTACTGTGAATTTGCTTTCGTATCTATTTCCTTCACCAAACTGTAAGCTCCATGAGACCAGGGATTGTAGTTGCTGATTTCCTCAGCCCCTAATGCTATGTCTGGAACAAATTAAGGGTGCTACTATTACTTGACTGACTGATGGAGTGCATGAATGAATGAAGGAATGAATGGAGTTTACATTCTGTAAATAACCATTAAGCCACTAGAGGGCAAATACAAGTCATCACACTGACTTAGGTATGCAGTGTACCATACTTGACATACCCAGGTAAACCTTTGCAGATAGTATTGTACCTCACATGTTCCATTGGCCATGTGAAAAAAAAACTCATCCAAACTACGTTAAAGAATGAAAAGACAGGTTCCAAAAGTCCATTCATTTCTAACTTTCTGATTCAATCCTCTCTCTCTCTCTCTCTCTCTCTCTCTGACACACACACACACACACACACACACACACACACACACCAAGAAACAAAAACCAGAGTCTGGGATGATTTTCAGGTTTCTAAAGGACAACTCTACTTTTATTCCTCTTTGCTCAAGTTCTGTCCTAGACTGAACAATATACATATATGCTTCTTCCATGGTGTATGGGGGACCTGGGGAAACATGACTTTTTATAGAGTCTCAGTCCATGGGTGTGGTTCCACAGCGAGTCACCAGGATGTTGAGTGTGTTACAGAGAACCATTTTCATGGCTTGAGTTCCCCCAGAAACAGGTGCTGATGCAAGCATTCTGGGTAAGTTGTCTGCTGGGAAATGAGACAGGGGTAGGAAGGCAGCTCTACAGTGTGTGTTATATGCCTGGTGACCATGGCCGGTACCTGAAGCGTAATCCTATATGGAGGTTCTGGGAAGCATTAGGGACCTTCCTCAGTTACCTTCCCAAAAGGCTGAGGGGCTCAGACATCCACACGCAACTCCATTCAGGGGGAAGCTAATATTCAGGCAACTTCCAGATTGCCTGAAGTGGGCAAGACACTTTCCTTCCAGGACTTCAGAGAAAGCTCCGGAACAGTGGTACAGATAAGGGCAGACTACATTTTTAAGCCCAAGGAAGCAGGGGAGGGTGCTGCTGTCCACGGTAATGGCCATGCTGAATCATGCTGTCCTTCATTTCTGAGTTGAGAGGAAGAATCTTGGGGCCATGGACTTGACTCAGGGTTTCTTGTCTTTAGTGCCCCAAACTCCTAAGTTCTTCTGATGCTCCCAAAGCTACCAAGACAAAAGGAATGTCATGGCCTGGAGCTGACAATATCCCAACCTCCACCATTAACATGATCATTTGCCATCAGGAAAGAAGCCTGCTTTGTTAGTGCCGCTGTCCCTTACATTCCAGAGTTTTGAAGTGACTTCCCTTTCCTAAGTGCAGATATGGTCCTGGCCATCTTGTGTGATCTTGGACTTGGGTTTGGGATTCTCTGGCCCTTTACTGCCCTTCCGGTGGAAGGAAAGTGAGGATACTCTCACCATGTCTGTTTCACAAGGATGTTATGAGAAGAGACGAGATAGTATCTGAAAACTACTCTTAGCTCTGAAGAAAAGTGCTCTTATGAGCTATATAAATATAAGTTATTACACAGTATTATTTTAACCTGGCCCAAGTTTAGATTAGTTGTATGAATCATTCATCAACCTTTACTTTCTATAATTAAAAACGTGTGGTTCTTGGAATCTTGGTTTGGGAGGCAAGTTAATGTGGCGGGATTAGGGATTGGCAAACTCTTAGAAGTCAAAGACTTCTGGTCTGAAGACAGACACATTGATTGATGGGGGAATTCTATTATCAGCTCTCATTTGGAGGTATTCTCAGTCAACTTTTTTAGGAGTCTGTGATTCATGTCTTTCCTTATTGGCTTTTTTAATATTTATTCCCAGCACTCCTATGGTCTTTCAGAAGGTATTCAAGAATTTCCTCCAGTTTTTCATTTACCCTCCAGAACATCTATGTAATGTTTCTGCTGCAGAGGACTTCTCTGTGCACAAATATATCAATGTTGATTGGTGCTGGGAGGCTAACAAAATAAGTCACTCCGTTGGAAGACAGAATGGGCCTCCCCATTTGGGCTTCTCTACAAATGTAGAAGTGTCTGATTTAAAATGGAGCCTCCTTAATATGTATTTTACTGACCATAGCAGTGCATGAAAGAAGTCACCATTATGACAGTTGATTCTATGAACATGCGTGCTCCTGACAGCGGCAAGGTCAGCTTTGTGTCTCCTCCAAAATGCTCAGCAAAGCACCTGGCACTCCATGGACACTCAGTGATTATTAATTGAATGAGTGAATGCTGATGAAGAGGGCCGAAAAAGAAAAAAGAAAAGAAAAAACATAATGAACCACTGAACCCGGGGGTATCATTAGCCATGGTTTCTCCATGTGTTAGTTATTAGCTATTAGTAGCGTGGGTGGTCTGGGATAGATGGACTAATTCTTCTGCTGGCCACAGTGGTGTCAAACAGTATATTAACCATTGAGAACAAGGGTGTTGACTGGATTTCTGCTGTGCACTAAATTTCCCCTAGTGACTCCAATGAATTAGACACATGCCCCAGGGGCCCAAGCTGCTCCTGGCTTGTAACTTACACAGTGGAAGGATCTGGTGGAACAAAAGGAGATCAGGTAATGTCTGTAGGGAGTGTCCACCCCTGTGTGGAAAAACACCAGGAAGCTGATTATGACAAAATCCTACCCAAGTGCCACTAATGAGTGGGTTATGGAGTAATGGGCAGGGGGGTAAGTGGCATCTTTTAAGGAGTTTAGAGGGAGTTGTGCACCTACAATTCTGCTATTTCCTTCCCTTTAAAGCATCCTCATGAGATTTTTGCCATGTTCATGTGCACTTATGATTAAAGGGATGCTGACAATATGTACTCAGATTCTATCACAGATAAGCCAAAGTGAACAAATGAACCAAGATCTGTAATAATCTCTAGTACAGATGAATCAATATCTGGAATAATCTCTAGCTTTACTTTTGTACGTTGATCATGTAGATTTTATCCTCTTTTTAAACAATTACATCTCCCTCAATTTTTAACCATTTCTTCTTGGTGTTAGCATGGGAAACGCGTTACTCACTTCCTAGATCCAAACTTAAACCAACTTGCACTATTTCTTTTTCTTTTATTCTAAGATTTAGGGCTTTTTGATTCCCTCTCAAATTGTTAAATGGCTCGTTGTTTAAAAGAAACCAACAAACTTTAAAAGGTCCTTTAAACTTCTAGGACATCAGTTCACTTTTTCAGGAGAACATTTTGAAGAGATGAGGTAAATGAAGTAGAAACATTCAGATTAAATTTCCTTTGAAATCCACGGGTTTTAAAATTAAGGGAAAGTGATTGGCAAAACATGTTTTGGTTTTTGCCGAAACTGAAATGTTTGAAAAATAGTTCAAGATGTTCTTCCACATCCCAACCACATCCATCTGGGGCCGTCCATCTCTAGTTTAAATCTATTTTTATACAGCCATGATGCAAGGAACACAGGCCCTCAATGCAGCTAAATGGCCACCATGTTTTTCTAAGGGAGAAGAGCACATTGAAATCTAAAGACCAGGTATAGTCCTATATCCTATATGATGTTCGTATCATTCTTTTCAGAAGAATGAATGATTCTTCTGAATCATAACCATCTAGAATAGATGGTTATGAAAAGACAGTTGTTTCCATTTGACTTTAAATCAGGCCAGGACATATAAGTGGGATGTAAGACTAATTACTTTGTCTGTCTATCTATCTATCTATCTATCTATCTATCTATCTATCTATCTATCATCTATCTACTCCTTCATTCAACTATTCCTCATTTGACAAATATCTATTAATTGCTTGTTGTGTGCCAGGGATTGTGTGAATATAAAGGCAAGTAAAAAATAGTCCCTTCTCTTTGGGAACTGACCATCTTCTAGAGAAGATAGGCATATCCTTAATGAGCAATGTGTGGGGGGTGCCCTATTTGGGGTCGAGCATGGGGCACAGGAGAAGGAGCAGGCAGCCCTGCCTGGTGGTGACAAAGAAAAGATTCATGGAGAACATAAAAGGTGAGACTAAATGAAGGTCAGAATGGGAATGATTGGAAAACTATGAAGCTGAAGGAGGAATATATTGGAGCATTCACTGAGAAATTTTTAATTTAAGCAGACAAAAGAGAGGTTGGAAAAAGCCAGGTGAGAACCATCCTGATGCTCATGGGGTGGGGGATTTGGAGAAGCTATTCTCCTGTTGAGGATTTTTTCCTTTCCTTTCTTTTCAAAATTTGGTAACTGGCTTTCAACCTGTCTTGGTAGCCTCCTGGTTGATGCTGTAAGTTCAGAGCCATGGGTTGAGGCTGAGCTCTTCTTGACATGTGAGCTTTCTCTCTTCTCTGGCTCTTGGCTAAATTAGATGATCAGCAGGGATCATCAAAGGATAATTACACAGTCCTTGTTCTGAAAGTGACAAATATTGTAGGTTTTTCCTCACCCCATTATTTTTTTTGTTCTAATTATTGGACTTGAGGAAACCTGGCACAGAAAGTCTGTACTTGACTAGTGTTGTGCTTTGCAATTCCAGTGCCTGTGGGTTCTTGTTTGCCTTTTCACTACATGAAGAACCACAAAAGGTTTTCCTACTTCAGAGAATAACCAGGGTCTTGGAGACACATTTGTCTTGCTGACTGACAAGTACGCTTGGATGACACTCGACTTTCACTATGGCTGTTTGGCTATGGTTTTCTCTGGAATGTAACAAGAATGGCAGTTTCCTCATATTGCACCAAAATTGCCAGTTAATTTGTAGCTGTGCATTCATCTAATCATAGGACTGAAAAGTTAGCTGTCCTTTGCATACATGAAAATGGCGTCATTAGTAATTGGGTTGTCACGTGTGGCCTAATAAGTGGTTTGGAAGCCATTATCGGATTAGAGGCAACTTGGATCTCCATGACATCACCTATGGGGGTTGAGACCACTGGAAGATCCATGCTTTTTGTGATTCAGAGGCCATGGTTTAAAATATATGTAAGACAGGTTTTCTGCTTTATTGACCATGACATTGCATATACATATATATATCATGCATATATGTGAGAAAGAGAAAGAATCTGGATGACTCTACACCAAACTATAGCTTGACATTTTTCTGATGAGCACTGTTATTCCTAAAGTCAGAAAATGAAATAATGAAGAGTAAACATGTGTAGGCTGATCTAATTCAAAACTTAGTCCTTCCCTTCTTCCTGTTCCAATTCTAAACATTATAGAGGAATTTTCCATCATTGCCTATGCAGTTTTATCTGAGGTGTCCTGTGGAACATCCACTCCACTAATGGACTTTTAGAATTCTCAACCTCTTTCTGATTTTCTAATGAGAAGGGAGGGGGGTTATAAAGCCCCAGGGTTTATCCTGCTTCAACCCCTCTTTTGGCTCACTCCACTCATCACAGCTTTGTTTCCTTCCCTCCTTTCACCCACTGTGCCACACTCCTGGACTCTTGCAATAAACTGGGATGAGCTGGAAGAAGATGACTGTCCATCAGTTAGGTGGCATACGTGGAAAGGGTAAGCAGTGATCACTTTGGGGTGGAGTGCCCTGGGTTTTATTTCCTGGTCCAGACTTCCTAGCTCTGTGGCTTTGGACACGCTACTTAATTTCTCTCAGCCACGGATGACTGTGGGGAATGGGAAGAATAATGTCCCTTCCACCCAGAATTCTTTCCTGACCCAGCAGTCCTAGATTTTTCCACACTGTCCTTGCTCAGACCTCTCCCAGCACTTGTCCACATTTATTGAGATGGCCTATTTGTCCCCATGTCTCAACCATCCAACAGTGAGCTCTGTGAGTGCGGGGGCTCTGTAGTCCGCATAGTAGACACTCAACAGTAGACATTACATGAGTTAAAAGAAGACTCCATGATTATCCATGGTACAGGATTTTGTAAGGCTAAATGACGTAGTACATGTAAATTCCTAGGACATGCATGTTACCTTCTAGGCACTGCATAAATGTTAGTGCTCTTTATAAGTCACTATGTTCCAGGGGCTTCATCAAAGCCACAGAGCAGGTCTGTAAGAGCAAAGGTTACTCAAGACGCTGCATGTGGTCATGCTCAGAGACACATAATGAAATCATACGCCGTCACTCTTCAAGTGTCGAGGAAACTTGTCCAACACATCAGGCTACATCACACCTCCAGAGCTACCCACATGAGCAAAGACTTCTGCATCATGATGACCAAGCCCCCAAGTATCCTTCAGACTCGTCCAGGTGAGGACACCAAACTTGGAGGCTGTCGCTTGTAAATTCTCTGAAATGAAAATAAGTAAACTGAGGTACGTTTCTGTAATGGATAACTATACTGCAGTGAGACTGAATGATGTATAACTATGCACAACATTTGGTTAAATCTTGCAAACATAACATAGAGCAAAAGATGCCAGACCCCCAAAGGGAGTAGTGTATGCGTCCATTTATATAAAGTATAAAGACAGCTAAACTAATCAGTGTTGTTTGAAGTCAGGCTCATGGCTACCCTTGGAGGGTAGGTAGTGTTGGGATAAGAACATGAGGGGAATTTCTGGAAGGGGGTGATGTTCTGTTTCTTGCTCTTAGTGCTGATTACATGAATGTGTTTGAGCTGTATAGTGTACTTTTTCGTATCTTATAATATATAATTCTGTGGAAAGTTAAAGTATAGTTATGAAGAAAGCGTTATCCAGGAATTTGTAGTAAGTAGGCACCATCGTTTCTAGAAACATCAGTTATGTAATTTGAATATAAAAGGATGTGACCACCATAGCATCAATGAGTCAGGGAGCCTTGTGACACTGGGTGTTTTTGTTTCCACATATGGCCATTCAAACCGAAGATTTCTTGGGGCACCTGTGTGGCTCAGTTGGTTAAGCGTCTGACTCTTGACCTCAGCTCAGGTCATGATCTCACGTCTCATGGGACTGAGCCCTGCATTGGGCTCTGTGCTGACAGTGTGGAGCCTGCTTGGGATTCTCTGTATCGTCCCTCTCTGCCCCTCCCCTGCTCCTGCTCTCTCTCTCTCTCAAAATTAATCAATAAACTAAAAAAAAACTTTTAAAATGCTACTATTTGTTAAATGCTTACCATAGCCATTATTCTTCCCATTGTACAGATGGAGAAATTGAGATTTAATGGATAAGTAACAGATATGGCTTCTTTTTGTGCAGAAGGGAGACAGGCCTCACCACTGACAAAGCCTCTTGACCACAAGACCTCAGAGAGAAATAGCCATAGGGTATCTCTAGGCAGAGACCCAAAGGCAATTTGGCAAAATTTCCCGTATTTCAAGTACGATATAGAAGCAGTAAAGAATTCAGGTCTGTAGGAGCCCCATGGTGGGACAGTAGTTGTCTCAGATGTGACCTTTGTAGTCTGATATCAGGTAGCCAGGATGCTCTTCATCTCCCCCATCTCATCCCATAAGATCCTGAAGTTGTAGCTTAACCCCAGGGATGGGGGAGGGGAGGGAAGTCAGTTAGGGGAATGCTAAAGTCAGAAATTACATTGAACATGGAAACCACAAGATACGCTGCTGAGAATATGAAATATAAATAGAGTCAATATAGCAATTAGATGTCTTTGCTTTCTTGGATTTATGGACTGAGATTTATACCAGCAACTTATGTTGACATTTAAGAACTGAAGCCATCCCTTCATAGGACACAGAGCCCTGCACCTTTGGTGATCATCTGTAAGCCCCTGGGTTTGGAGTGTGTGTGCATGTGCACACACATGCACACACATGCACACGTGCGTGTAAGCATGCGTGCGCAAGGACTTAAACCAGGATTCTGTCCGGGTGGAATCAATGGGGAATTTCATGTGTTTTTGCTTTGTGACATGTATTTCATAGTCCCCCAAAGTCTGCTTTCAGATGTTGTTAGCATTATCAGTTCTTGAATTTTCTTAAGAACCACATTTCATGTGGTTCCCCAAATGTTAGAACTTCTTTTACCCTGAGACCCAGCAGAAGACTTTCATAGGGTTTCCATTAAATGACCACAATGAAATGTGCATCATACTGTGTTTGAGAATCCCCACTTTGCCAGTGGCCTGCCCCCGTACTGTCTGTTTGCAAGGCCCCGGGATCACACGAGTATGTCTCTAATTTGCGCTGCTCTTGGGAGAAGTATCAATAGTAAGATATCATTTTCATAAGCGATATCATATCCTGATTGAACATTGCCAGCAAGTCTTAGGCCACTTGGTGGTTTCATTTGCCTTAGATCCAATTACAGCTGTAAAAGTGGTTTGCATTAGAAGTTCTGACTCTAGGATTTGATCATTATAAGCAGGATAAACCACTAAAAGAATGTGAATTGCCTTCACTAAAGGGATGTAATAGCCCAGAGAATATCTTTCATATTTCAAATTAGGAAAACCCAGCACTGGCTTCTTCTCCGTGCCTGCCCTTAACGCTGGTCAAAGCAGTGCAAAGCTCTGCGTTCCATGGGTCTATCTGGATTGTCCAATCAATAGGGTTTTTGATCTTGAATAACCAAAAAGGCCTACCTACAAGGGCATCTTGCAGCCTGTGGCCCTGGGAACCGAGGTTCAGGGTGCTGTAACTAAAGGAAGTTGTCCTGTGCTGATTTCAAGAGACTTCGAAATGATTCCCACCCACTTCCCCTCCAACCAAACTCCTCCTGAAGGCTGTAATATTTCTGCCCAAAGCTGCACAACTATGAGCCATTTGTCTGAGGAGGTTCCTAGGCAACATACAGATGTTGGTTATTGAAGAAATGAATCTCCCTAGAGGCTCTGGAAGGTCATTGTCCTGGCCAGTGGCCATGAAAGAGCCCTCACCACTTCATAGTCTACAGACAAACGTGAACTTCAATCCATTCCTCTGTCCATTTCAGAAGAATTTAACCACCAACAACTCATGTCCCTTTGCTGTCCCCTGACCTGGTATCTTGGACTAAGGAAGGGTTTAATCTACTCAGAAGGGAGGCTGGGAACCCAACTTTCCCTGTGGGCCTCTGGCTACCCCAGCACACCAAACACCTGAGCTCTCTGTTCAGCCCAGCTACTGCCCACGAAGCCTCCCTTCCATTACTGGTGTGAAGATGCAGAGGAAGGCAAGCACGAAGGGCAAGTAGAGCAGCCAGGTCATCCTTGCGCCCCACCTCCCAGCCCCACCCCCGAAACCCCAGGCGCACAGTCAAGCTCAGTAAGAGCTACCCAAGGCTCCGGGCTCAGGGCAGAGACGCAGAGCCTTGGAAATGGGCCTCTCAGAGGTATCTTCGTGTCTTCGGTAGGGAAAGCTACGTCCACTGTCTACTTTAGAAAGCAAATGTGCGAGTCCAACGAGTTCGTGCTGGGAATTACTTTGGGGCCTAGAATTATATTGACGAGAAGTCAATATACAGACCTGAGAAATGGTCTGCAGAAACTCACATTGGTACCTCACCCCTTTGAAGGAGATTTTACTAGACATGTTTGTTGCGAATTTGGGCATTTTACAAAAAGAACAGGTCTCATTTGGCTGATTTTCCACAGCTCTGCAAACGGCCTTTTCTCCCCACTCGCTTCTTCCTGTCTGCCTTCTTCCGCTTCGCTGGGCCTTGTTTCTGGCTCTGCCCTCTGACTCCCTTACCTCCCTCCCTTCTTCTTTTTTGAAGAAAGAAATGGCATTCTATCATTTTTCTTCTAAGTAATACCATTTGAAAGAAAACCTAGAGTGGATCTGCAAATGAACAGTCTTATTTTTATTGTAAATATGGGAGCTTTAATGCCTCCCCAGTGGTTATTCTACTAAAACAATGAAGTTGCCATTTTTTAAAAAAAACTGCGAACTATCAATTATTATAAAATGGCCCATTTCACTGTGTGTAAGAGAGAGAGAGAGAGAGAGAGAGAGATTTCCAATTGGCTAATAGAATTTTCAATTCTAAAGTTTAATCCACTGATCATTACATGAAATAGTGTCAAGACTCAGAATCCAGCCCATTTAGGGCTTCAACCCTAACCAGAGATTTAGCATCAAAAAAACTGCTGAAGGTACACCTCTCAGTCTACTTCCAGAATGATAAGCAACTCTCCCTGCTGGCTGAGCCCGGGGATTCTGATCCTGGTAACAGCACTCGGGGACCCACTCCTGGCATCCAGGATGACAATGCCCGAACTCACAAGAAAGCAGAGGCGCCTCTTGCATTTACCAGCTGTAATGCTGAGCGCATTATACAGACAAATCAGGCCCCCAAAGTAATGTGTTTTCACCTCCCAGCAAGCAGCGTTTGAGTTCAGGGAGAGGAAATGTGTATTAAGAGAGCAGGTTAAAAATCGACATTATCCCAGACTTTCATGAAATCAAAATTATGGCCATGATGCTAAGTTATTATAATGTATTTATTACCAGGATCGCTTTCATATTTAACCAATTTGGCCCATCTCAAGACCTGTTTTAAAATGCAGCACCTTGCCCACCTTTCCCATTTTCATATGAAAAACAGGAAAGCAAAAACTAATTTACTCAGAGAGACACAGAGCCTGTTTGCCCGTTTATCTCTTACAGACCACCCCTCAGTCCAATGTTGACAGTACATGATATTCCATTAATCTGCCTAATGAAAATTTAACCAGTGTTATAAACAAATAATTGGCTATTATCCTCTCAAAGATCCCGAATAAATTACTTCTGCTTATTTCCCCCCCTCTCTCAGTGCTCAAAAGCTTCCCCTTTCTGATGGATGTCACAGGGAGAGGGAAGAGAGAATGAGCACATTCCCATTCCGGCTTCGTCGGCGGGGACTGCTGTCAATGTCGTTGGCCCTCTCCAGTCTGGGAACCCCGGGATGGACCGGCATGAGGGATGGGGGAGGGGTGGTGGGAGAGACAGCCCCCACCTGTGGGTCAAGTCTTGATTCACCTTTAGGGACCACTGTCTACATCTTTCATTATCTCATTATCTCCATGGCCTCCGCCCCCGACATCTTTTTCTGCTGTTGTCTTTCATTCTGCTTTCTGTTATATTTCTCCTTCTTCCCCCATTCTCCTCTCTGCCTTCTTAGACGATGCTTCATCTCCATTCGCAATCCAGCCACCTGCCCAGCACCCCATTCACACAGTCCTCTTGATGCTCTGCTGTCCTAATTGTAGTTCCCAATGCACAGGGTCTTTTTTAAAATGGAATGCCCATGCCAAGATGGTGGGCACACACGATACTGAATAATTCAACTTAACTATTTGGATAACGTACAGACCCTATTCATAGCATTATGTTGAATCAGACAAATTGATGGAGTCTATCTCAAGCCATTATTGCTCACAATCATTCCCACCCCCATAGTTGCACACAGAAGCCAGAATGGTTTGGCTCAATGGCGGGATATTCCAAAGGGAAGTCTGAGGCGGTAATCCGGATTATTGCATTGCCTTTCTTGAGAGGATCATCTATCTTCTCTACTAGATAAAAACTTTTCTTATTTTTTCTTGTTCATCTACTCATTGCTGCGTGACACAAAAGTACTAAGTCAATGAACGAATGTTGAATGAATGAGTGAATGAATGAACGCTCACATGATGGATTCTTTCAAGGAAAATTCCTCTTAGGAGCAAAAGCAATAGGATGATGAGAAATGGGAAGATTTCAGTGTGTCTGATAGGCTCCCTTTTCAAAGCCCTGAGATTTCCTAAGATCTTCACGGAGCCCCACAATTTATGCTACAAACTGCAAACGTCAGTTGAGACACCATTCCCATTCTGTCTTAAATGCTTAGTAAAAAATGCCACCTGTGTTCATTATGAAAGAGTACAGATGAGCAGAGGGCAGTAACGAACGCTGTGGCTCTCAATCTTCAGAATGGAGAAATGACGTAAGAGGCTTATTAAATGCAGATCCCCAAGTCCACCCTCAGAGTTAAGTCAGTGGACTTCGGAATCTTCTACCGAATCAAGCAACGCCGGACATTCTGATGTCGGTGGTTGGCATACAATACTAAGAAATGCTTCTCTAATGGAAGCGTAGCACCTAGTTTGGAATCACCTAGAACTTCTTGTTAGGCGGGGACTTCTACTTGGCATTAGCAAGAGGTTACCGTCTGCAGAGAAGTCCCCGACCAGGAGGAAGGGAAGGTGAGAACTGTCATGATCCACACTTGGCCCCATTGGCCATTTCCACTGCTGCTCCTTCAACATGAGTCTTCACTGCCGGTGTTTTGGGCTTCACCCAACGGCCATTCCAGCTCGTAGTTGGATGCTTGAGTCTGGAGCTTAGGAGCAAGATTAGAGCTAGACATCCAGAACTCGAATTCAAACAAGAGTCTCAACAATTTGTAATTTTCTTCCAATGTATAAGTTTCCAAAAAGGGGGCGCCTGGGTGGCTCAGTCGGTTAAGCACCTGACTTCAGCTCAGATCATGATCTCAGAGTTTGTGAGTTCGAGCCCCACACTGGGCTCTGTGCTGACAGCTTGGAGCCTGGAATCTGTTTCAGATTCTGTGTCTCCCCCTCTCTCTGCCCTTCCCCTGCTCACACTGTCTCTTTTCTGTCTCAAAAATAAATAAGCTTTTAAAAAAATTTAAAGTTTCCAACAGACAGTTGCTCGTGGACATGCCCTAGAGTGTACCTGTCCCAGTCAAAAATAATAGCAATTACCAGCGTAGGTGTTGGTGCCTCTCACATTCATGGTCTCATTTGATCTTTGCAAGAACGCTCTGAAGATGCTGTGCAGAACTCAGTTTTTTCCATCCAGCAGATGTGAGAGCTGAGGCCCAGGCAACTGCACTGCAGTTCTTAGATAAGAGAGCTGTGATGGTCCGATGGAGATTATAGGGCACATAGGACTAGAGGATACCAGGCTGGCCTTGGGAGAATGGCACCTTTTATTTCCCTGCCCAGACCCCTGGCCTAGGGTGGATGGACATCCATGGGCCTGGCAAGCTGCACTTTACCAGCTGTGCTAATGGTGCATTACCAGGGGTAGGACCTCAGTCTCACATCCCAGCATAGATGGGACCTTTCCCATCTCTACTAATGTGATATTTACAAAGCAAGGTAGCTAAGACACCATATGTAAAGCATGTGGCCTGACCTACAGAAGGAGCTAGATTACTGATAGCTACTATTATGGTAATTACTGTTCTGACCCCAAAAATGTGTACCTTACTCTCCAGGCTAGTACCTTACTCTCCAGGCTAGTACCTTACTCTCAGTGAGAGGCAAAATTGCAAAGCAGGTCTGATCTCCCAGGGCAGAGGGCCTTTGATGCCCTCAGAGCCCACAGCTGGGGTTATGGTCCCAACAAGACTTCATCGAGCACCGTCCTAATTACCAGCGAGGGTGCTTGGGAAACTGGCCTTCTCAAATGGGAGGGAGAGTCTGGGAGAGAGAGATTGGAGGTTGGTTTCTATACCTCTGAAGATGTCTTATGGTCTGGAGAGCAGCTAATGAACAGAAGTATATATCTGGGTTGGTCCAGGCTCACTAGGAAAGATGTGAATTTCACCAGGAAATAGACAGTTTCCTCCACTGACCCGAAAAAGGAATCCAAGGAACTAAGTCATTTGATCTCTGAGAATCAGTTCCAATTGTTTAAAATAAGATACAGCTTCATTTAGAAAAAAAATAAAGTGAGTTTCTCCCAACTCACTTTAAAAGTGAAAACGTTCCCATGGGTGCAAGCGATGGAAGAAATGGTAACTCATGGGCGCGTCTGTTGCCCTTGTGGAGAGGCGGTGCGTTCAGTACCCTGCTTAAGAGGCAGACTGCAGCAGCCACCAGCCGGAAATGTCGTGATTGCTGTTGTGACAAACACTGAGTTAGACTGAGTGCAACACATGGGGCCTTGAGGAATTAAACTCTCTTACCGGCCTGATCAGAATT